>NC_068454.1:54690791-54966532 GCF_023373465.1 Oncorhynchus keta
ATGTAATTAAAATATTGAACGAATCTGTACTCAATAATGAATCGTGCATAATTACCCATGTATGAGTTTACATGTGCATTAAACTACATTATAGACAAATCACCGGGACCTGATGTAAAACGCCATCGAAGATTTGTATTCGATAAAAAATGTTTTTCAGCATTAATATATGGAGGATTTCTTAAAATCTTTATTTAAAAAAATGTCCGGATAGGCTATAAAACCAAACTGGCCTGCATTTTCGTGTCGTGTGCTTTGGGTGAAGATTTCACTTTAGTTTTCGAATTAAAAGGTTTTACACTCTTCAGGCGCATGCAGCACATATTTTTGGAAAAGAGTGACCCCTTTCACACGGCTAACCCTGTCAACTGACCGTGTAGACATGGGGAACTACACGAAAACAAACCGAGTGTGATACATTTATGTGAGGGAGTAAACAAAAACATTTCCATGACAAAACATGCTCTGCACTTAATTTATCGCAGAATATGCAATCCGCTCCTTTGAATGCCAGGATAGGCACTGGAAAATAACCTACCGTATGCCGACATACATAAATCAAAACGACTATGTATTGTCCTCTTTTAGGAAGAAAATGTTATGCAATGTATTGATGTAAATACTTTCTCAAAGTCCGAAGGCATAAATATGATGTAGAGCGTGGTATGTTCAACATAATTACATTGCTTGGTATTTCAAATGTTTACATCTTGCGTGCTGTGTGCTGTGCTGTGCTGTGTGTGTGTGTGTGTGTGTGTGTGTGTGTGTGTGTGTGTGTGTGTGTGTGTGTGTGTGTGTGTGTCAGAGAGAGAGAGAGAGAGAGAGAGAGAGAGAGAGAGAGACCAACTGATGAGGTTGCGTTTAAATAAAAAACATTTTTGATTAATATAATATTTGAACTCATATTAAAATGGTTTCAAACTGTTTAGTTTCTTGATACGAAAACTATCGGAGTTTCTTATGAACCATACTCTGAAACAGATAGCTCACTTGCACTCGTATAACGCAGTAGGAGATCTATTTGCATCTAAAAACTAAGACAGGTATGAAATTGTTGTGGGAGTTATCGAATTAAAACTGTTAAATACCGACTTGAGGCCATTGCATTTGCTTGTGTTGTGTTGCTGTGTTACCTAAAAGCACAACCAACAACGGTAGGCTATTAAAAGTGACTTCAAAAGTGTTTTTGATAGTACCTTAACGTGCCCTGAATAAAGCTTGAAATGTCACCAAATGACTTTCTTGTAATAAAACAGGTAGGCTAGTTATTTGAGTAAGTAAATAAAGAGTTCCCATCTAATTTGGAGATTGCGTTGAGTTTCACAACATGATGAATCCGGTGGAAGCGACAAGGAGATCTCTGCGTAAAACCATAAGCAAAGTTTCGCAGGGACCGCGACATATAGATAGATACACATTCTATTTTAAGTCATATGACCGATATTATAAAGTCACTTCTACATAAATACATAGCCTTTCCAACACAAATGATGTCCCGGAAAAGCTTGCATTCGGAGAAAACAATACGTTTTGTAGACTTGGACATGCGTTTAAAAAGATTGTCCCAACCGCAGATAGAAAGAAGCATAACTTACCATTTTCGGATACCACCCCGGCTATTGTGGAATCCTCGTCCGACTTGAGGTGCTGTGGCTTCGCTTGCTTGCGACGGGACATGCTGCTGATACGCTGCGAGATGTTTCTGCTTTTTGCAGATACATCAGCAGCGACCGAATGAAAAAAAAAAAAATCACAAATAGTCTGGTTGCAAAAATTACGGGAATTAGCTAGTGTTGCTGTTGCGTGGATTGCGCATGTCGGTATATAATTATGATAGTGAATAATGCATTACGATTAATGGTACTGTGTGAGAGGGATTGGCTGAAGTCCAGCGGACACACACTGGATATGGTAATGAGGGACAGACTAAGCAATTAGCTGCTTCACTCTCAGACTATCTGTCTCTCTTCTCTCGCTATCCACCTCCTCCAACGACACACAAAATCTCGCTTGTTTACGCCCAGCATTCATGGGGGTCTACGTCGCGGAAGGTCAGCTTTTCTCCTTTTCTGTGGAGCTTTCTTTCACTGGTGCTGGAGATTCATTGATGCAATTCTTTTCTTGCGTGTATCCAATACTTTAGCCATGCTTTTAAGTAGTATTTTCCACTTGGGTTGTGAACTTCTGATAATTTAGATGACGGAATTCGAACAGTTTGTCTCAATGCTCATACTTTCCATCCATCTTTTCTTCCATATTATTTAGGCTAGATAACTTTTGTCCCACGACTGAGTACTTCCTGTGAATGTGGCTGTGTGCATCTGAAAGTGTTTTTAATGTCCCTGAAGTGGTTCAGTCTTTTTTTTAAATCTTCATATAATTGACAGCATCCTCATTCAAATCACCTCCTTGCCGTTGGACATCAGTCGCCGAAACCCGCTAGAAGCGGATGGGACGGATAAAGTTTTTGAGGATGGTTGTGAGTTGTTCCCAGTGCGCCTTGATGATGCAATTCCGTTGTAAAGGGGAATTATAAAAGTTCGGTTTGATTGCCAGCGGACAAGCAAGGAACATACTCGTTCGAATTGCCACTCAAAGTTTGTTTTGCGTCTTCTCAGAATCGGCGCGCCTTGCCGGAGTTATGAAGTATGAAATAGTTCCTTGTCTCTATACGCACCTAATCGTTTGTATAATGAGCGTTCATTAAAAAAAAATAAAAAAAATACACCCCAACTGGCGCTGGGTGGCTAGATGTGCTCTTCCCCCTCGTGGTGCTTTGCTCCCGGCTGCGCGTTTGTCTCGAGCTGCTCTCCAAAGTCCCCTCTCTTCCGTCAGTTGCTCGCCAAAGACCCCGGTCCTTTCCAAGGAGCTTTAGATTTTTTTCCGGATCGATCTACGTTCTCATATGTCGAACATGAAAGTCGACTTCACTTGAGGGTTCGTAACAGGAGCACTGCTTGGGAGGTTTGATGTAGCCGTTGTTTGCCCTCGCCTTTAGCTCGGTGTGTGGGAACTGTTGTGTGTGAGAGAGTTAAACCTTGGGCTAGGTTCAGCCCATTGCGTTGAGCGACCGCTAGGATGTACCACACCGTTACTGTTTATGTCATAAGCTTCACACTAGGCTCTGGATTCCACGACGAAGCGTATTTGATACCATATAGACATATATTTCCAAATATCAACCATCGGAATAATCAGTTTGTCTAAAGTGTAGTAAATAAATGTATCTAAAAATGGGTCTGTGACTTTATGTATATCTAATTAGATTACGGTTCCCTGTCGCTTCTAACATTAATTTATTGCGAACGATGTGCTCTATATTTTATCATATAGCCCTATTTTTTATTTTTTTTACATAATGTGGAAGAAAAGATTGGAAACAAAAGTGTTGACACAAAGAGTTCATTTGTATTTCAGTGTACATTTGACTTTGGTGATGCTGTGCTGGAGGCCTACTTCACCCCCTTTCGATGCAATATTAATTTTAAAAAGAGCGTTATTATCCACAAAGAGCGTTTATTTGCAGCAGTCTACAATTACATTTTTAGTGTGCAACGTGTTTTAGTTCAGTTTCAGTTCAAAATAGGCTATAACAAACAACCAATAATGTATTTTCATCTGTAAAATAATATGAATGTGTGTTTTTTCTCTTCCTCGGTGTTCTACTGTGTTAAATAAACATGCCCTGGCTACATTTTCTTGCAAATGGTGATTTACATTGTAGCCTAGTAGCCTAGTTTGCAAGGGTGGGACTTGGGGCGGTTGGGAGGGGTTCATTTGGGGTTGGACTGTATGAGTGACAAACACCTGTGTTGCCATATTTTGTCAATCCCTGCATGGTTTACGTCAAGCATTTTTTTATTCTGATTTTCAGAAGTCAGATTGTGTTAACCACATAGAAAACGGTAAGTAATAATTAATTTAGTTATTTTTCATATCATAGTAGACTATCAATTTGTTTCTCTTCCCTGATGCAGAAACGAACAGGAATGAGCGTTCCGCCGTCGTGTATGGATACCATTCTAACACTTGAATATTTCCTTACTGTGAAATTCTGTATAGCCCTTTATATATATCCCACCCCACCCACAAAATGAAATGTAATCTTTCTCAACAATCACATCAATAAAAGTGCACTTTTCCTATTGTCCCCAAATCATAACAGCAGCTTATCAACCAAATGTAAATGATCTGATAATGTAGGTTAATACCTTAACATATGTCAGTTAACCTAAGAAATACGATTATATATTACATTCTTAGTTTATGTCGTTTTATTTCCTATAGTGCACCTTGTTAGAGGATCCTCTGTGTTTGCTATCAAGATAGGCCTACAGCTGAGTGTTTTTCATTGCATTGGGCTGGGTCTTTTCCCCTGTGTCTAACATGTGGTGAGACACATTTTCATTGACAACAAGGTCATCCAATGAGCAAACTTTTTTAAAAATTCCATCATCCCCTTAGAAGTTATGTCCAGAAGGATGTTATTATCTGGTATTAATAGATGCAGCCCTGGGAAGACAAAATCAGCTATTGATAATTGCAAGGAGTATACCGCAGCTACTGTATCGATCGGCGTGTCCTCCATTCCCCTGGTATAGAGAGATAAGAAGACAGACTCTTTAGAGCAATATAATTTCTTTTGACCTATCTGCTTGCTACAGACTTATGATGAATAGCTAGAGTGGCTAAAGTCCTTTATCACGAAAGTTACCCCTTGATATAATATTGATTCTTTATAACTAGCTCGCCACACAAAAATCAAACTGTCCACTTGGCCATCATCATCATCAATATCATCACAAAGGCAAAGAAATGAAGATCCCCTGTGCCTTCTAAAGGGAGCTCTCACAATCTCCTCTCTAATCTTTACTTCGCTGATGATGAAAGGAAAAGAAAAGATACAAAATGCCATTTAATCCTGTACACACACACCTTGTGTGAGAGGAAGACACAATTGGATCAGTAGTATTGTCGACTGGAGAGGCTTATGTTGAAATTGTTAATTCATTTGACGTGTTTTTTTTATTGATGTAGCCTGTGGGCGCATACGTCTCCATAAACGTCAATCTCCCGACGATTAAAAAAAAACTTTATTTAACTAGGCAAGTCGGATAAGAACAAAATCATTTTTACAATAATGGCCTACCGAGGAACAGTGGGTTAACTGCCTTGTTCAGGGGCAGAATGACAGATTTTTACCCTGTCAGCTCGGGGATTCGATTCAGCAACCTTTTGGTTACTGGCCCAACACTCTAACCAGTAAGCTACATGCCGCTCCTAAAGATTATAACACTGTTCTAGTTCAAACCTACCGTAACCTTCACCTGCGCGAAACTGGCACTATGGGAGGCACTCATTCATCACGTTAAAATAGTCTAATACCCTGTTCCTCCCGCCCACTCCTTCACCCAAAACGCCATTCCTGTCACCATTCTTATGATGCAGCTGTGGACAGTTATGGCGTTTTCTTTGGAGTTTGAGTTGGATATTTATTTTAATGGAAAATTTGGATTTGTAAATGTGTAGTTTTGTTGGCATTGGATTAAAAACATATGGAGATTATCAATAACTCGAATAGCCTACCAAACACATGCATAAAATATACGTATAACTATTTTGTGAACCTGATACGGAAATACAACTCTTCTGCCTTTTAACACTGTTAGCCTAATGATGACTGTATTAGGCTTACAATAAAATGTTTGTTGCACATATGCTATTAACCGTGCACTCTGTCTGTATCCGCTCCTTGAGGGAGAGTGCGCTGGTAAAGGGAGGGGGGGAATGAGGCAAACAAGAAACATGGAATCACCCAAACAACCGTTTTAGTCCTTTCCCCCTGGATTTGTGTCGTAAGGTAAGAACAGGGCACTTCTACTGCTAGTACTGTATTGTTAACATAAAATGTACCGGCTGACTTGTATTCCATACTCTTTCCAAACACCACTGCGATGAACATATAGCCTACAGTATCTACTTCAAAGGATACACAGGGGGCCGCGAGACTGTTTCAATGGGACTTGAAGGTAAAGTGTTGCTTTTACAGTCCTAGTCGTTGTAAAGGGGATGTAGCCTATTGCATGCATAGGGACGAATAAGCAAATTAAAGTAATCTTCGTCATTTATCCTATGTAGCTGTGTTATAACAAAAACGTGTTTGTGTGGGGTGGTCATTTATCTGTTGGAGGTAATACATCATCATTCATCACAGTATTTTGAGGGGAATATCCGCAGTAGTCAATGTTTCGTTATTCATGTCTCAAATTTGCTAAAACACAGAGAGAGTTCCCGTTGCTGCGACTTGTGCTATTGTGATTTCTAATCCGATAGGATGCGTTTTACAAGCCACCTCCCTCACCAATGCGCATAGTTTTGTCTAAACATGTCATCATAGGCCACAGCTCTGAAGTAAATTGTCTTGCTGGGCTTTGTTGATTAAATATATTACGAAATCCAGTACATAGATTACCCCAGTGGTCTATTTTATTAAATCATTTTCTATTGGTTTGTCATAGCCCAAAGTCAGGACTAAACCAACAGTGGGTCACATCTCAGAGCAGCTGTATTATATAACAGACACACACCAGTTCATGTCATGGAACTCGGCATCTATTTGCTTAATATATGCCATTTAGTAGACGCTTGTATCCAAAGCGACTTACAGTCATGTGTGCATACATTCTACGTATGGGTGGTCCTGGGGATCGAACCCACTACCCTGGCGTTACAAGCACCATGCTCTACCAACTGAGCTACAGAAGGACCCCACTTAAATCTGTGGTTATTGTTTCAATTTCAGGACACAACACCACAACCCCAGCTCTCACATGCACAGCATTAGACATCCATCCACATGTTTCTCAAAAGTCAAATTTCGAAGTGTTTAAGGCTAAGTTCAGGAATTAAATTCTTAAGGTTCGGCATTTAACTCCGAATGGTGAAGGTAAGGGTCATGGCTTGGGATAGGGCTTAAAACTAAAATATTTAAAACTACTTCCTAATCAGAGGCAGATGCTTACACTCACCCACCAACCCCATCCACAAAGCCCTAGCAAAACCAACATTTACTTGACGGTAACAGTGCTCACTGTTGCCCCTAGGGACCACTTTCCACATCCCCTCCCGAAATGGATGGAAGTCAAATACTTACTTGTAACAAGGGTGACCTGGCTGTGCATGCAAGTGCACACAGACACCGACCCACACATATATACACTAACCGTCAAAAGTTTTAGAACACCTACTTATTCAAGGGTTTTCTTTATTTTTGTACTATTTTCTACATTGTAGAATAATGGTGAAGACATCAAAACTATGAAATAAGCAAAAAAGTCTTGAACAAATCAAAATATATTTTATATTCTTCAAAGTAGCCACCCTTTGCCTTGATTACAGCTTTGCACACTCTTGGCATTCTCTCAACCAGCTTCTTCCAGCGTCTTGAAGGAGTTCCCACATATGCTGAGCACTTGTTGGCTGCTTTTCCTTCACCCTGTGGTCCAACTCATACCAAACCATCTCAATTTGATTGAGGTCGGGTGATTGTGGAGACCAGGTCATCTGATGCAGCACTTCATCACTCTCCTTGGTAAAATAGCCCTTAAACAGCCTGGAGGTGTGATAGGTCAATGTCCTGTTGAAAAACAAATGATAGTCCCACTAAGCCCAAACCAGATGGGATGGCATATCGCTGGAGAATGCTGTGGTAGCCATTCTGGTTAAGTGTGCCTTGAATTCTAAATAAATCACAGACAGTGTAGCCAGCAAAGCACCCCCACACCATAACACCTCCTCCTCCATGCTTTACGGTGGGAAATACACATGCAGAGATCATCAGTTCACCCACACCGCGTCTCACAAAGACATGACGGTTGGAACCAAAAATCTCCAATTTGGATTCCAGACCAAAGGACAAATTTCCACCGGTCTAGTGTCCATTGCTTGTGTTTCTTGGCCCAAGCAAGTATCTTCTTCTTATTGGAGGACTTTAGTTGTGGTTTCTTTGCAGAAATTTGACCCTGAAGGCCTGATTCACGCAGTCTCCTCTAAACAGTTGATGTTGAGATGTCTGTTACTTGAACTCTGTGAAGCATTTATTTGGGCTGCAATTTCTGAGGCTGGTAAATGAACTTATCCTCTGCAGCAGAGGTAACTCTGGGTCGTTCCAGATTGACTGACCTTCATTTCTTAAAGTAATGATGAACTGTCATTTCTCTTTGCTTATTTGAGCTGTTACCATATAGGTCTATCTTCTGTATCCCACCCCTACTTTGTCACAACACAGCTGATTGGCTCAAACGCATTCAAAGCAAATAAATTCCACACATTTTCTTTTAACAAGGCACACCTGTTATTTGAAATGCATTCCGGGTGACTACCTCAACAAGTTGGTTGAGAGAATGCCAAGAGTGTGCAAAGCTGTCAAAGGCAAAGGGTGGCTAATTTGAAGAATCTAAAATATTTAGTTTAACACTTTTTTGGTTACTATATGATTCCTTATGTGCTATTTCATAGTTTTGAAGTCTTCGGTATTATTCTATATTAGTAAAAATAAAGAAAAACCCTGGAATGAGTATGTGTGTCAACTTTTGACTGGTACTGTATATATCACACACACACACACACACACACACACACACACACACACACACACACACACACACACACACACACACACACACACACACACACACACACACACACACACACACACACACACACACACACACACACCTGTTGCCAGATCCTTGCAATAGTGTGCAACTGCAGCACGAAATTTGGAGCATTCATGTGTCCCCGAGCATCCCATTGGTTCCTGCATGAACCCCCACGAGCAACACATCTGCATGCCTGTGTGACACTTTTGAGTGTGCCCGACAAACGGGGGTGAAGGACATTGTGTACCGGTTGCTCCCTCCTCACTCTAGCACAGCAGGCGGGAAGCTGGTGTGACACTGTGTGCTGGCTAACTAGCTAGCTTGCTAGTTAGCAACACTGTGTGCTAGCTTGCTAGGTATTTGGCTGTATATTTATACTAACAATACTGTCTGATTTACCTATCAGATGTCATAGCATAATCAATATTAAGTGATTTGACACAAAACTGCACGTTGAGTTTATGTTTACACGGTTTCAAATTAGGCAAGATTAACTAAAAAGGAAACAAAGGTCTTGTACCGGAGATGAGTAAAATTTGATCTGACTGGCCCAATCAAGCCTTATTAAAATGAATTGAGTTGACCAATTTAATCTGCTACTGTAATTAAATTTGTAGCTTGGATGTAATTGGACTTTGAGTTGGCACGGGAGACGCAGAGAAATGTTCATCGTTTTCAAGAAAGAACAACGTGTCAAATTGGTCGTGATAGGCAGTGTACCAAATGCAACCGGACGCATTGACAGGACCCCTGTGTTACCAGCTCAGCACACAAACAAAACATATTTGGTGGATCTGTCAGTGTCAGACAATATTGTGGCACGTGTGGAGAAACAAGAGATGATCGCCCCTGAAGACAGATACAGTATGAATGAGTTGTCAAAATATCGTTTTTTTTTTTTTTTTGGGGTGTCAGTTTCATCATAGTGTGATTCTGAGCCTTGTCCCAGGGGTCAGGGCTATGGCAGATTATAATCGGACCAGGGTTGGTATCTATTCCATTTCAGTTCCAGTCAATTCGGAAGTACACAGAAATTCCAATTCTCTTCAACGCTTTTCAACGAGGAACATTTAGAGTTTGAATTTGGCTTACTTTCTGAATTGACCTGAAATGGAATTGACCCCAATCCTGACTCGGACTATACTCTTGACTGAGAAATGGGAGTCGTCAAAGTTCGCTTAGTCAGTGCTAAACTTGAATGAATCCTCCTGGGAGTAGAATGATGGGCCCTACTAGAATCTCTTAGACCATCTTTACACTCAAAATCATCTTGGATGAACCAATACAGAGCCTGTACCATACTTTAACCTTTCACACTCCAGAACGTTTTGCCATCCTAGTGAAACACTGCTCCCTGCTACTGTAGTCTGGATCACTTAGGCCCTATATCCTGTATATTTTCACCACATTCAGAGTGTCATAGATGTGTTCTTATCTTTTCATAATGTAGTTAATTTTTATTGCTAAGTTGTACGTGTCAAATTCTGGCATTGCTACAGAAAAAAATATTTCAGTGATGAGTGACTGAATATGAAATAATGCTGTGAGTTTCGCAGGCATGAAATCAGGAGCATCTCTTTGAAGATAAAGCAGTTTGTGTATGTGAGAGCGTGTGTTGGGGCAGCTATCTGTGCTCGTGATGTGAGGAGATAACTGTATCAACACATGTGTGTGTGTGTGTGTGCATGTGTGCTCATGGACACACACACACACACACACACACACACACACACACACACACACACACACACACACACACACACACACACACACACACACACACAGTTCATCCAGGTCCCCATCGGGAGATTACGTGAATAATGGCCATTAGGGGCAAAAAATATATAAAAACACTCTAGCAAGCCACGAGTATACATTGCTAGTCACTCGTTTTTAGTTTTCTTGTTGTAAAACCTATTCCAAACCAAAGCACTTAACTTACAGGTCACAGGCAAAGGTTTCCCTGTTTTTCCAAACCTTTCTACATACAGCTAAATACATCAGAAACATGATCTGCAGTAATATAATTGTCAAGGTAGATGTTGTATCCTTGATATAACACACAGGCTATAATGCCTGTAACAAAGTCAACTACCCACAAAACAACAGGGAAAGAAGGCTGCCTAAGTATGATTGCCAATCAGAGACAACGATAGACAGCTGTCCCTGATTGTAAACCATACCTGGCCAAAACAAAGAAATACAACAACATAGAAAATAGAACATAGAATGCCCACCCAAATCACACCCTGACCAAACCAAAATAGAGACATAAAAAGGCTCTAAGTTCAGGGCGTGACAGGAATGCTTGAAAATGATGGTTCAAAGTTATTGGATTTTAGTGCACAATCTGCTCACCTGCTGGATATTGTACTGTTGATAAACAAAATTGGAACTCTATTTCACATTGGACCAGCTATTCCAGTCAGGAATTAATCCGGTGCCAGGATATCAAAATCGTTTTAAATTTTCACTAGTGCTGCACTGTGACATTCTTGTTGGTCGGGTTTATGCAAATTCACCAGGGAAGATCAAGATCATGGATGTTCTTGACTAGCTAAGCCACAGTTGGGATAGCTAATGTTTATTAGCTAGCTATCCAGCTAACTAATCTTGGGTCCACAGTACAATTGTCAGAAAGGGACTTGCTAGCTATATATGGTCAAATCTGCTGAATTATTTCCATGTAGTTAGCCATATTTTGGTTAGCTAGTTAGCTTGCTGGCTGCAGCACCAATGGCTAGATGGTTTACTTAGTGGGAAACAATATTTCTAGCTAGCTAGCTAAAATTCATTGTACACTGAACAAAATATGAAGACAACATGCAACAATTTCAAGGATTTTATTGAGTTACAGTTCAAATATGTAAATCAGTCAATTTAAATAAATTCAGTAGGCCCGAATCTATGGATTTCACATGACTGTTAATACAGATATACATCTGTTAGTCACAAATACCTAAAAAGAAAGGTAGGGGAGTGGATAAAAAAAACTGTCAGTATGTGGTATGAGCACCATTTGCCTCATGCAGCGCGACACATCTCCTTCACATAGAGTTGATCAGGTTGTTGATTGTGGCTTGTGTAACGTTGTCCCACTCCTCTTCAATGGCTGTGCGAAGTTGCTGGATATTTGGTGAGCATTTGCCAACTGAATTCGGTTACAATGCCGATCTGCAGTCAGGTCAAGACCCTGATGAGGACGATGAGTTCCCTATGACGGTTTTTGACAGTTTGTGCAATAATTATTCTGTTGTGCAAACCCACAGTTCCATCAGCTGCCTGGGTGGCTGGTCTCAGAAGATCCTGCAGGTGAAAAAAACTAGATGTGGAGGTCCTGGGCTGACGTGATTACACGTGGCCTGTGGTTGTGAGGCCATTTGGACGTACTGCCGAATTCTCTGAAACAAAGATGGAGGCAGCTTATGTAAGAGAAATGAACATTCAATGACCTGGCAACAGCTCTGGTTGACATTCCTGCAGTCAGCATGACAATTGCACGCTCCCTCAAAACTTGAGACATCTGTGGCATTGTGTTGTGTGACAAAACTGCACATTTTAGAATGGCCTTTTATTGTCCCCGCCACAAGGTGCACCTGTGTAGTGATCATGCTGTTTAATCAGCTTCTTGATATGCTTCCCTGTCAGGTGGATGGATTACCTTAGCAAAGGAGACATGCTCACAAACAGGGATGTAAAGAAATCTGTGCACAAAACTTGAGAGAAACAAACTTTTTGTGCATATGGAACATTTCTGGGACCATTTATTTCAACTCATGAAACATGCGACCAACACTTTACATGTTGCGTTTATATTTTAGTTCAGTGTACATGTGTTGTCATACAACAAGTCTTATCAATTGAAATACACTGTCTAGCTATAGCTATCGAACTAGCTTGATCATATCATTATTTGCAGATGAGTCATTATTATTGACGTACATGTTTATTTCCCAGATACACAAGTGTCTTCTCACATCATATCAGTATCATTTCTCATCCATAAAATGACTCATAAAAGCCTTGTCTCTAGCTTGTGCTCCTTGCAGTAAGCCATTATTCCTTTATTTTTTTTGCCCTCAAACGATGTAATCCTTGCATTCTATGGCCAGAAAATCTTCACCAAAAAGCAGAAAGTACACCTAAAATAAGGTCAAAGACAAAAATGTTGTTGAGACCTATTTAATGAAGCCTAAATTAGCATTATTATGTAGTGTTGTGTTTTTTGTTGTTGTTGTGGAGACCTTTGCCTGCCTTCCTTTAACCATTCAGAAGTCATGCTTAAACTTAACAGTCAAGTCGTTTCTGTTTCAACCCTATCCCAAACCTTAGCCCTTAACTTAACCAGTCAGATTCTCATGCAGGGAAAAGACACTAGTGCATAACTGAATTGAATAACTATTTTTCAGCGATTCTCAATGCATTATCATGAGTTTTTGTGTGTGTGTGTGTGTGTGTGTGCGTGCGTGCGTGCGTGTGTGTGTGCGTGCGTGCGTGCAAGTGGGTGCTTGCATGTGTGTGTACACATCTGTGCGTGTGTGCGTGCGTAAGTGTGTATGGAGTATATGTGTGTGGTAGAGGTGGCCGTTAGATATATCCAGCGTAGCCGGTGTGGAGGAGAGATTGTACAGCAATCACTTTGAGGCCTTGGTCTGGTCAGCTGTGGCTCTAATGCCATTTCCAAGAACAATGAGCAGAAAAGGGCTAAAGCCTCAATGATGACACTTAATCGCATTGGAATTCCTTGCCAGGCCTGACCTTGGAAAGATATTAACCACTCGACAAGGGACACCCGGTGTGCGTGTGTGCTTATGTGTGTCTCCCTGCATCTTCGTCTGTGTGTGTCTTTCTAGTTTTGCGCGTTCCAGTCTATAATATGTGTGTGTTTCAGAAAAAAAAAATTGCCACGGACATTATAAATCATTTTACCTTTGTTTGTTTAATCGATATTAAGAGATGTGAACTAGCGAAGAGGGACTTGCGGAAAATGACAGTTGATGCTTTATACACCAACATTCCGCATAATGACAATTCCCTGTTCATAATTGTAACGTAAAGTTCACATACAGTATGTGATGCTAAACGCACCTCATTTAAATCGGAGGCGTCAACAGCGAGGGAGGCATGTTAGCATAAGACATATGCACTTAAAGTGGTCGAAGACCGTGAGACTGAGAGACTGTCTGTGTTGGACAGGAGGCAGACCATGAGGGAGGGGGGGGGTCTGGGGTCTCTAGACCAGTGGTATGTGTGCCACATTGTCTGTTCAATAGAGGCCTTTGAATTTTTAAACAGCATCAGTTACCCCGGACTGTCATTGTTTTGGCACACTTGGCCTTGGTAAGTGCATATCTGACAGTGTCGGGAGGGACGGATGGTGCTCAGGTGACTTAACTAACCGTGTGTTTTATTAGAAATGAATATCACAACATTAAGGCATTGTTTGTAGAGGGTATGGGCTAACAACGTGTATGTGTGCACACGCTTGCGTGCGTGCACGCGTGGTGTCTGAGAAAGAGTGCGAAAGAGAGAATGAAGGAGAGCGATTGCCCACATAGATTCTTCACGCATGAGTAGTTAGTTCTTGTTGTAATGAATGCACCAATCCGCTAAAGTGGAAAATGTGTGTTTCTGCGAGCTCTCCTCCAATGACTGTTTCCTTTCAATCCACATTACCTTATCCTGCATCAGCCATATTTAATTGAACTCCCTTGGTCTCTACCACGGAGGTGGGTTTCAATGCGAACAAGTAGGGTCTATTGAAATGCTCGAAAGCTCGGCAGCCCTTGGGTGCCCTAAAAGCAGAAGCAAAAAGTCACTTAAGCTGATACTCCTCAATGTGAACAAATGTGTTGTCTGGAAGTTGTCCGGAAGCCAGTGAATAGAGAGAAAAAAGGGTGTTGCTCACCAAAGTGAAATGCTAAAGGCCATGGGACTAATCCACATAAATCATTGAACACTGCAATGATCTTAGATGGAGAAAATTGGTTGTTCATTTTTTTATGTAACCTTTATTTAACTAGGCATGTCAGTTAAGAACCAATTCTTATTTACATTGACAGCCTACCAGGGAACAGTGGGTTAACTGCCTTGTTCAGGGGTAGAACAACATATTTTTTACCTTGTCAGCTCAGGAATTTGATCCAGCGACATTTTGGTTTTTGGCTCAACACTCTAACCACTAGGCTACCTGCCGCCCCAAGTTTAACAGAATGTGTTTCTTCAATTTCTCCTTTTTACTGATTTGCATCTACCTCTCCCTGAGTCAGATCCAACAGAGAAAAATGGAAAAGTTGTAGTCAGTACAAGCACGAGACAGCATAATTATCAAGTATAATATAATACAAAAAAAGAAACCAAGCTGGATTCAGAACTCTCACAGAGAGAACAAAACTGTCTCTTTTCAAAAAAGCGCTTCCCCCCTCTAATATGGACAGTTGTGTGTCTGACATTCATATGTGCAGCATGCAATAACAAAAAAACAATTAAAAAGAGCTGCAGACAGCACTGTGGGTTCTGCATGTGAAAAGGCAGAGTAGAGCATTACCATGATAAAGAGACAGCGTCAATTAGAACAACGTGGTGTATATGAATCAAAAGGCTTATTAAAATGATGCCGCTAAAGCCCAGGTCACTGAGGCTACAGCTGGAAACAGCTTTGTGTAAGTAGTCCTTGACTTGTTGAATTCATGTCTGGGTTTGCCAGGTCCCCAGTCTGCTATCTCTCTGTCTCTCTCTCTCTCTGTCTGTCTCTGTCTGTCTGTCTGTCTGTCTGTCTGTCTGTCTGTCTGTCTGTCTGTCTGTCTGTCTGTCTGTCTCTCTCTGTCTCTCTCTCTCTCTCTCTCTCTCTCTCTCTCTCTCTCTCTCTCTCTCTCTCTCTCTCTCTCTCTCTCTCCTCTCTCCTTACACTTGGCTGTGGAATCCTCGTCTTTCCAATCTATAGTAACGTTAATTCCTCACGGAAGCGTGCAGCGTTTGCCATTTTGTTTCCTAAGAACATAGAGACACCGGTTTCGTATTTCACAGGGATACTTCACAACGTCATGAGATATTCTGACAAGTTAGAACACTGACATGGAAATGTATCAATCGCATCCGAGGGTGTTTCAGAAACAGGGTTACTCATGCAGTGTATGTGTCAGTGTGTTAATGTTCCATGTTCCTATCTGTCTGCCTTGTGTTTTGGAGGCCTGCCAGATTGAAGAGGAAGAGCACCTATTTTGCTGAGAGGTAATTGCTACACAGAAGCCTCTGATTGCCAGGATCTTTCACTGGGAACAGTCCCCGGCTCCCCTTTCCACCTACACCCACCAACAACCTGATTACAAATCAACTTATTGATTTGATGAGTGCAAGATGTTTGCTAATAACTGCTCTCATACCATCTGTTAATCTTTGTTGTGATTAAAGAGGTAATCCCAATACCCATTATTCCCAATGACAGAGGCCAGGATCTTTCTCTTACGCAAGGGAGAGCAGCTCCAAGGATATCGGTGATCTCCGACTGCGATTGAGAAATCGTCTCCCGCCTCCCACACAACAAACGTGATACAAACAAGAATTACAACCCTCACTAAAAGTCCATTACCTCTTATAATCACACAAAATGATTTTTCTTAAATATGATAATAAATCACAGGGCGGATCAATAGCCCGAGGACCAACTGCTATGCACTGATAACGTATCAATCAATATTTAGTATTTCGATTTTAATTAATACTCGACCAGCGTCTAGAGGCCTGTTAACAGAGACAAAATATTATCTCTAAAACGAGAGACAATAAATAAATAGATGAAAAGAATAGAACCCTGTTAGCATGCTCAAGTTGCTCCTTATATCTGTCATGGATCAGTTAGTGGCTTAGCTGTGATTAAGGTGCTAGGAAATTATTTAAAAGAGCGTGTGTGTGTGTGTGGGTGTGTGTGTGTGTGTGTGTGTGTGTGTGTGTGTGTGTGTGTGTGTGTGTGTGTGTGTGTGTGTGTGTGTGTGTGTGTGGGAGGGGACAGGCAATGTCAGCATCTACAGAGGGCCATGTCTCCAGAGCATGCTGGGTATTGATGAGGGAAAAGCATTACGAAGCTCCTGCAGCCAGGATACATAAACATCCCTACACACACCACACACACACACACACACACACACACACACACACACACACACACACACACACACACACACACACACACACACACACACACACACACACACACACACACACACACACACACACACACACACACACACACACACACACATTCTAAAACATCCTTCTTATTGATAGGATTACTATAATCAAATGTACACATGGAAAACCTGTATTTCTTTATGAACACATTAACTTAAATTAAAGCATCCCGTAAGATCATGGATCACATTGTATTCCAGTTCTTGAGTCTAGTCATTCACATAATTAACATACAACATATATTGCTGAGCCATTCAATTGAGTTCATTATAGTTATACTTAATTTACAGTATACTCCACAGTCTAAATCACACAGACCTAAGGCTTGTCTAAATCACACAGACCTAAGGCTTGTCTAAATCACACAGACCTAAGGCTTAGCATTAATTGAAGTTAATTTCCTGAACTGCTTTGCACTGTACAGTAAAACCCACAATTAATTTGCCATCGCATGTCTCTACAGAAACACTTAAGGAAATAGTTTCAGAGGATTTAGTCATTACATCCTGAGCATGTTGCACGCACACTTTAAAGAAGGGGTGAACGAGGTAATCTTTCCCTCAGGTTTTAACTGGTAAATCACTGCTTAAACATAGGACTGCCAACTGTTTTCAATTGGATTGCCACCACTGGCATTTGCAATTGCAATCCTTTTTCTTGATAAAGAGATTCAAATAGATAAATATTGTACAGCGTTGAGCATGGTGTATGGTTGCCACAGGCTGAATATACAGTGGATTCGGAAAGTATTCAGACCCCTTCGCCTTTTCCACATTTTGTTATGTTACAGCCTTAATCTAAAATGGATTATATATTTAAAAAATCCTCATCAATCTACACACAACACCCGATGATGACAAATAGAAAACCATTTTTTATACAGAAAAAAACAGAAACCTTATTGACATAAGTATTCAGACCATTTGTTATGAGACTTGAAAATTAGCTCAGGTGCATCCTGTTTCCAATGATTATCCTTGAGATGTTTCGACAACTTGATTGAAGTCCAAATGTGGTAAATTCAATTGATTGGACATGATTTGGAAAGCTACACACCTATCTATATAAGGTCCTACAGTTGACAGTGCACGTCAGAGAAAAAAACCAAGCCATGAGGTCGAAGGAATTGTTCGTAGAGCTCCGAGACAGGATTGTGTCGAGGCACAGATCTGGGGAAGGGTACCAAAAAATGTCTGCAGCATTGAAGTTTGGAACCACCGAGATTCTTCCTTGAGCTGGTCTCCTGGACAAACTGAGAAATCGTGGTAGAAGGACCTTGATCAGGGAGGTGACCAAGAACCACATGGTCACTCTGACAGAGCTCCAGAGTTCCTCTGTGGAGATGGGAGAACCTTCTAGAAGGACAACAGTCTCTGCAGCACTCCACCAATCAGGCCTTTATGGTAGAGTGGCCAGACGGAAGCCACTCCTCAGTAAAAGGCACATGACAGCTTGCTTGGAGTTTGCCAAAAGGTACCTAAAGGACTCTGTGTCATGCCCTGACCTTAGAGCTTTTTATGTCTCTATTTTGGTTTTTGTATTTCTTTGTTTTGGCTGTGTATGGTTCTCAATCAGGGACAGCTGTCTATCATTGTCTCTGATTGGGAACCATACTTAGGAAGCTTTTTCCCACATGGTTTTTGTGGGTAGTTAATTTCTGTTTAGTGTTTTGCACCTTACAGGACTGTTTCGGTTTCGGTTATTCTCTTTGTTATTTTTGTTATAGTGTTCAGTTAAAATGAAAAGCATGAACACTTACCACGCTGCACTTTGGTCCGATGATTCCTCTTCCTCTTCTTCAGACGACGAAAATCGTGACACTCAGACCAAGATTCTCTGTTCTGATGAAACCAAGATTGAACTTTTTGTCCTGAACGCTCTGTGTCATGTCTGGAGGAAACCTGGGATCATCCCTACGGTGAAGCCTGGCGGTGGCAGCATCATGCTGTTGGAATGTTTTTTAGCGGCAAGGACTGGGAGACTAGTCAGGATTGAGGGAAAGATGAATGGAGCAGGGTGGTCAGGGTGGTCAGGATCTCAGACTGGGTTGAAGGTTCACCTTCCAACAGGACAACGACCCAAAGCACACAGCGAAGGCAACGCCAAAGTGGATTCGGGACAAGTCTCTGAATGTCGTTTAAGTGGCCGACCCAGAGCCCGGACTTGATCCCGATCAAACATCTCTGGAGAGACCTGAAAATAGTTGTGCAGTGACGCTCCCCATCCAACCTTATAGAAGAATGGGAGAAACTCCCCAAATAAAGGTGTGCTAAGCTTGTAGCATTATATCCGAGAAGAATCAAGGCTGTAATCACTGCAAAGGTGCTTCAACAAAGTACTGAGTAAATGGTATACTTATGTAAATCTAATATTTCCATTTTAGTTTCTTAATAACATTTCTGAAATCCTGTTTTTGCTTTGTAATTTCAAGGTATTGTGTTACAATTGATTTAATCCATTTTAGAATAAGGCTGTAACCTAACAAAATGTGGAAAAAGTTAAGGGATCCAAATACTTTCCAAATGCACTGTAAGAGTTACTGAAGGACAACATTTGTCTGAAGCTGGCTATATACAGTACCAGCAAAAGTTTGGACACACCTACTGGTTCCATTCCATTTTTTAAAACTATTTTCTACATTGTAGAAGAATAGTGAAGACATCAAAACTATGAAATAACACATATACATTTTCTTCCGGGATGCTGGCCTACTAGGCAAAGTTGCAAAGAAAAAGCCATATTTCAGACTGGCCAAATAAAAAGAAAAGATTAAGATGGACAAAAGAACGCAGACACTGGACAGAGGAACTCTGCCTAGTAGGCCAGCATCCCGGAGTCGCCTCTTCACTGTTGACGTTGAGACTGTTGTTTTGTGGGAATTGCCAATTGAGGACCAGTGAGGCGTCTGTTTCCATATGGACAATTTCTGGGATAATTTATTATAGCTCATGAAATGCGGGGCCAACACTTTATATGTTGTGTTGACATTTTTGTTCAGTAAATTTCCCCCTTCTGATGACCAGGTGGCGAATCGCATCTCTGCATGTCTGGCAGACATATCAGTGTGGATGACGGATCACCACCTCAAGCTGAACCTCGGCAAGACGGAGCTGCTCTTCCTCCCGGGGAAGGACTGCCCGTTCCATGATCTCGCCATTACGGTTGACAACTCCATTGTGTCCTCCTCCCAGAGCGCTAAGAAGCTTGGCGTGATCCTGGACAACACCCTGTCGTTCTCAACTAACATCAAGGCGGTGGCCCGTTCCTGTAGGTTCATGCTCTACAACATCCGCAGAGTACGACCCTGCCTCACACAGGAAGCGGCGCAGGTCCTAATCCAGGCACTTGTCATCTCCCGTCTGGATTACTGCAACTCGCTGTTGGCTGGGCTCCCTGCCTGTGCCATTAAACCCCTACAACTCATCCAGAACGCCGCAGCCCGTCTGGTGTTCAACCTTCCCAAGTTCTCTCACGTCACCCCGCTCCTCCGCTCTCTCCACTGGCTTCCAGTTGAAGCTCGCATCCGCTACAAGACCATGGTGCTTGCCTACGGAGCTGTGAGGGGAACGGCACCTCAGTACCTCCAGGCTCTGATCAGGCCCTACACCCAAACAAGGGCACTGCGTTCATCCACCTCTGGCCTGCTCGCCTCCCTACCACTGAGGAAGTACAGTTCCCGCTCAGCCCAGTCAAAACTGTTCGCTGTTCTGGCCCCCCAATGGTGGAACAAACTCCCTCACGACGCCAGGACAGCGGAGTCAATCACCACCTTCCGGAGACACCTGAAACCCCACTTCTTTAAGGAATACCTAGGATAGGATAAAGTAATCCTTCTCACCCCCCTTAAAAGATTTAGATGCACTATTGTAAAGTGGCTGTTCCACTGGATGTCATAAGGTGAATGCACCAATTTGTAAGTCGCTCTGGATAAGAGCGTCTGCTAAATGACTTAAATGTAAATGTAAATACTTAATTTTATTTCTGTATAGCAGCAATTAATATTTTACACTGTAAATGAAATGTAAATCAGTGTGCAAATTATAGGCTAAATATGATCAACTAATTATTCAATTTAAATGATACAAATTCCAACATGCCAGGGCATTAAACAATTGACATAAAGAAAAAAACTTTATTTTATTTTTTATTAAACACTTTTTGAAACAACATTATAAAGTAAAATAACATATTGTACAGTCACACATCAACACACGATCTGTTGATAAGTAACTGCTTTCTAAGATTATGGTTAGGTTTAGAATAAGGGTTGGAGTAGGGGTTAAAGATAGAGTTAGGGCTAGGATTAGTGTTAATAGATAGCTAATTCAAATGTTACTGATAGTCTGTAGACTACAGAAGGCAAATCCAAAATAAATGCTATTGTACATGTTGAGGAAGATGAATTGAGAGATCACAGCAGAGTTGTGAGTTAGAGGTGTTCAGATGTGGACAGAGGAGCCGGGTTGGTGGCTGGGTGGGTGTGTGGAAACTGGAGCTGGGGGCTGTAGGAGTGACAGCTTGGCCAGGACATGACCCCTCTCCCTGGGAAGGCAGGGAGGTTGGTCTGGGCTAAGCGGAGAGACTGCAGGGCGCTTGGGGTTACCGCTGGGTTTAAGCGTCTCAAGGCTGTCTGACCTTTTGTAGGTCAGCTGGCTATTAGGCCATAACTAGTGCAGGCTGCACACACACACACGCACCTAAGCACGCAACCACCAAGGCACACACACACATAGACACCCTCTCTCTCTCTCCCCCTACCCCACAGTCCTAACACCCAAGTAGGGGCAGTAAAGGGTCATCTACAAACAGGCCTCCACATCACAGCTCACGATCATCACAACATAGATGAAGGCGATCAAAAGTACACAACATGTTATGTGGAATCGTATAGCCTGAACATGGTGCCACACATGATGCGCCTACTACTAAAAACGACTTTGAATAATATGGGTTGTTGCTGTTGAGAGACAAAGAAGGAGCACAGCCACTGTGTTTTCTTGTAAAGCTCCATCACCTAGAGACTAGAGCTGATTGGTCAATCCTTATTAATCCCTACTCACTATTCTCAGGACAGAATGCCAAGGGTCGCTCGCTGCAAGGGGTTGGCCTCCTTAGCCTTATGAGTCAGATGTCTACTGCATTACAGTAATTGATTAATTGCATTTTGTAAGACAACTCATGAAAGCCCAGCGCACTATTCAGTTTTGCTAAAAAATATATTGAATCGATTTTAGAATAAGACTGTAACGTAACAAAATGTGGAAAAAGTTAAGGAATCTGAATACTTTCCAAATGCATTTTAATTTAAGAGCTACTGAAGGCCACCATTTGTCCAATGGCAATATACAGTACCAGTCAAAAGTATGGACACACCTACTGGTTCCATTCCATTTTTTAAATCTATTTTCTACATTGCAGAAGAATAGTGAAGACATCAAAACTATGAAATAACACATGGAATCATGTAGTAACCAAAAAATTGTTAAACAAATCAAAATATAGTTCATATTTGAGATTCTTCAAAGTAGCCACATTTTGCCTTAATGACAGCTTTGCACACTATTGGCATTCTCTCAACCAGCTTCATGAGGTAGTCACGCACCTGGAATGCATTTAAATTAGCAGGTGGGCATAATTGGTGGAATTTCTTTCCTTTTTAATGTGTTTGAGCCAGTCAGTTGTGTTAAGATAGGGGTGGTATACAGAAGATGGCCCTATTTGATAAAAGACCAAGTCAATATTATGGCAAGAACAGCTCAAATAAGCAAAGAGAACGACAGTCCATCATTACTTTAAGACATGAAGGTCAGTCAATCTGGAAAATGTCAAGAACTTTGAAAGTTTCTTCAAGTGTAGTCACAAAAATGATCAAGCGCTATGATGATACTGGCTCTCATGAGGACCGCCACAGGAAAGGAAGACCCAAAGTTATCTCTATTGCAGAGGATAAGTGCATTAGAGTTACCAGCCTCAGAAAATGCAGCCCAAGTAATGCTTCAAAGAGGAGACTGTGTGAATCAGGCCTTCATTGTCAAATCAAGTCTAATCAAATTGTATTCGTCACATGATATAACAGGTGTAGACTTTACAGTGAAATGCTTACTTACAAGCCCTTTAAAAAAAGTTTTATTTAACGCCTCCACTGCCCCTCTTCGAAGGATAAATATCTTAGTTTTTTTGCTACATATACTGCACATACTTTTTTCCCTCACTGTAGGTAAAATGTATTTGATCCCCTGCTGATTTTGTACGTTTTCCCACTGACAAATAAATTATCAATCTATAATCTTAATGGTAGGTTTATTTGAACAGTGAGAGACAGAATAACAACAAAAAAATCCAGAAAAACACATGTCAAAAATTGTATACATTGATTTGCATTTTAATGAGGGAAATAAGTATTTGACCCCCTCTCAATCAGAAAGATCTCTGGCTCACGGTTTCTTTTATACAGGTAACGAGCTGAGATTAGGAGCACACTCTTAAAGGGAGTGCTCCTAATCTCAGTTTGTTACCTGTATAAAAGACACCTGTCCACAGAAGCAATCAATCAATTAGATTCCAAACTCTCCACCATGGCCAAGACCAAAGAGCTCTCTAAGGATGTCAGGGACAAGATTGGAGACCTACACAAGGCTGGAATGGGCTACAAGACCATCGAAAGCAGCTTGGTGAGAAGGTGACAACAGTTGGTGCGATTATTCATAAATGGAAGAAACACAAAAGAACTGTCAATCTTCCTCGGCCTTGGGTTCCATTCAAGATCTCACCTCGTGGAGTTGCAATGATCAGGAGAACGGTGAGGAATCAGCCCAGAACTACACAGGAGGATCTTGTCAATGATCTCAAGGCAGCTGGGACCATAGTAACCAAGAAAACAATTGGTAACACAATACGCCATGAAGGACTGAAATCCTGCAGCGCCCGCAAGGTCCCCCTGCTCAAGAAAGCACATATACACGCCCGTCTGAAGTTTGCCAATCAACATCTGAATGATTCAGAGGACAACTGGGTGAAAGTGTTGTGGTCAGATGAGACCAAAATGGAGCTCTTTGGCATCAACTCAACCCGCCGTGTTTGGAGGAGGAGGAATGCTGCCTATGACCCCAAGAACACCACCGTCAACCATGGAGGTGGAAACATTATGCTTTGGGGGGTGTTTTTCTGCTAAGGGGACAGGACAACTTCACCGCATCAAAGGGACGATGGACAGGGCCATGTACCGTCAAATCTTGGGAGAGAACCTCCTTACTCAGCCAGGGCATTGAAAATGGGTTGTGAATGGGTATTCCAGCATGACAATGACCCAAAACACACAGCCAAGGCAACAAAGGAGTGGCTCAAGAAGAAGCACATTAAGGTCCTGGAGTGGCCTAGCCAGTCTCCAGACCTTAATCCCATAGAAAATCTGTGGATTGAAGTCTGAGCTTTGACTAGGACCTTTCAAGACATTTAATGTTTTCCCTTAAACCACTGGAGTGTTGCTTTAGCAGTATGTTTAGGGTCATTGTCCTGCTGGAAGGTGAAACTCCGTCCCAGTCTCAAATCTCTTGAAGACATAAACAGGTTTCCCTCAAGAATGTCCCTGTATTTAGCGCCATCCATCATTCCTTCAATTCTGACCAGTTTCCCAGTCCCTGCCTAGGAAAAACATACCCACAACATGATGCTGCCACTATCATGCTTCACTGTGGGGATGGTGTTCTCGGGGTGATGAAAGGTGTTGAGTTTGCACTAGACATAGAGTTTTCCTTGATGGCCAAAAGCTCAATTTTAGTCTCATCTAACCAGAGTACCTTCTTCCATATGTTTGGGGAGTCTCCAACATGCCTTTTGGCAAACACCAAACGTGTTTGTTTATTTTTTTCCTTTAAGCAATGGCTTTTTTTCTGGCCACTTCTGTAAAGCCCAGCTCTGTGGAGTGTACAGCATAAAGTGGTCTGCTGTGGAGCTTTGCAGGTCCTTCAGGTTTATCTTTGGTCTCTTTGTTGCCTCTCTGATTAATGCCCTCCTTGCCTGGTCTGTGAGTTTTGGTGGGCGGCCCACTCTTGGCAGGTTTGTTGTGGTGCCACATCCTTTCTATTATTTAATAATGGATTTAATGGTGCTCCGTGGGATGTTCAAAGTGTCTGATCTTTTTTATAACCCAACCCTGATCTGTACATCTCCAGAACTTTGTCCCTGACCTGTTTGGAGAAATCCTTGGTCTTCATGGTGCTGCTTGCTTAGTGGTGCCCCTTGCTTAGTGGTTTTGCAGACTCTGGGGCCTTTCAGAACAGGTGTATATATACTGAGATCATGTGACAGATCATGTGACACTTAGATTGCACAAAGGTGGACTTTCTTTAACTAATTATGTGACTTCTGAAGGTAATTGGTTGCACCAAATCTTATTTAGGGGCTTCATAGCAAAGTGGTGAATACAAATGCATGCACCACTTTCCCGTTATATATTTTTAAATATTTTGAAACAAGTAATTTTTTAAATTTCACTTCACCAATTTGGACTATTTCAGGTATGTCCATTACATGAAATCCAAATAAAAATGTATTTAAATTATAGGTTGTAATGCAACAAAATAGGAAAAATGCCAAGGGGGGTGAATACTTTTGCAAGTTACTGTACATTTTACATACAGTACATGGTACTTTTTTATATAACAACAATACATTACCAACTCTTTAATCCCAACCCTCAGCCACTCTCAGCCCATCCCACCTATAACCATAGACCACCCTGGTTTCCATGTGCCATATATTTTTCAAATGTGCTGTGACGTTTTACAACATTTAAAAATCTTTCTAATCATATATTATCCACAGATTGTGAGCTAAAGATGAAAACCGTTCCCATGAGTATTATTATATTATTTATAGACTGGCTATGGCTATCCAGATCGCCCAACACTACTAATTGTAAGGTTAATTTTAGGTGCATGTTGTAATTTTTTAACCATTCTTAACCTGTGACCAGAAACAAGCTACAGTTGGGAGTCGGAAGTTTACATACACCTTAGCCAAATACAATTAAACTCAGTTTTTCACAATTCCTGACAATAAATCTACGTAACAATTCCCGGTCTTAGGTCAGTTAGGATAACCACTTTATTTTAAGAATGAGAAATGTCAGAATAATACTAGAGGGAATGATTTATTTCAGCTTTTATTTCTTTCATCACATTCCCAGTGGGTCAGAAGTTTACATACACTAAATTAATATTTGGTAGTGTTGCCTTTAAATTGTTTAACTTGGGTAAAACCTTTCGGGTAGCCTTCCACAAGCTTCGCACAATAAGTTGGGTGAATTTTGGCCCATTCCTCCTGACAGAGATGGTGTAACTGAGGCCTCCTTGCTCGCACATGCTTTTTCAGTTCTGCCCACAAATGTTCTATAGGATTGAGGTCAGGGCTTTGTGATGGCCACTCCAATATCTTGACTTTGTTGTCCTTAAGCCAATTTAAGACAACTTAGGAAGTTTGCTTTGGGTCATTATCCATTTGGAAGACCGTTTTGCGACCAATATTTAACTTTCCGACTGATGTCTTGAGATTTGCTTCAATATATCCACATAATTTTCCTGCCTCATGATGCCATCTATTTTGTGAAGTGCACCAGTCCCTCCTGCAGCACAGCACCCCCACAACATGATGCCGCCACCCCTGTGCTTCACGGTTGTGATGATGTCCTTCGGCTTGCAAGCCTCCCTCTTTTTCCTCCAAACATAATGATGGTCATTATGACCAAACAGTTCTATTTTTGTTTCATCAGACCAGAGGGCATTTCTTCAAAATGTACAATCTTTGTCCCCATGTGCAGTTGTAAACAGTAGTCTGGCTTTTTTATGGCGGTTTTGGAGCAGTGGCTTCTTCCTTGCTGAGCGGCCTTTCAGGTTATGTCAATATAGGACTCGTTTTACTGTGGATATAGATACTTTTGTGGATGTTTCCTCCAGCATCTTCACAAGGTCCTTTGCTGTTGTTCTGGGATTGAGTTGCATTTTCCGCATCAAAGTACGTTCATCTCCAGGAGACAGAACGCGTCTCTTTCCTGAGTGGTATGACGGCTGAGTGGCCCCATGGTGTTTATACTTGCGTACTATTATTTGTACATATGAACATGGTACCTTCAGGTGTTTTGAAATTGCTCCCAAGGATGAACCCGACTTGTGGAGGTCTTTCTTTTGATTATCCCATGATGTCAAGCAATGCCTATCAGAAGATTATAAAGCCATGACATCTTTTTCTGGAATTTTCCAAGCTGTTTAAAGGCACAGTCAACTTGGTGTATGTAAACTTCTGACCCACTAGAATTGTGATACAGTGAAATAATCTGTCTGTAAACAATTGTTGGAAAAAATGACATGTGTCATGCACAAAGTAGATATCCTAACCAACTTGCAAAAAGTATAGTTTATTAACAAGAAATTTGTGGAGTGGTTGAAAAATGATTTTTAATGACGCCAACCTAAGTGTGTGTAAACTTCCGACTTCAACTGTAGGTGTTCCTTTTGTCCAGGTGGGAAAGGGCAGTGTTGAGTGCAATAGAGATTGCATCATCTGTGGATCTGGTGTGTCGGTGTGCAAATTGGAGTGGGTCTTAGGTTTCTGGGATAATGGTGTTGATATGAGTCATGACAAGCCTTTCAAAGCGCTTGGCGGCTACAGACGTGAGTGCTACAGGTCGGTAGTCATTTAGGCAGGTTACCTTAGTGTTCTTGGGCACAGGGACTATGGTGGTCTGCTTGAAACATTTTGGTATTACAGACTCAGACAGGGAGAGGTTGAAAATGTCAGTGAAGACACTTGCCAGTTGGTCAGCGCATGCTCAGAATACACATACTGGTAAGCAGTCTGGCCCCGCGGACTTGTGAATTTCAACCTGATTAAAGGTCTTGCTCACATCAGCTAAAGAGAGCTTGATCACACAGTCATCTGGAACAGCTGATGCTCTCATGCATGCTTCGGTGTTTATTGCCTTGAAGTGAGCATAGAAGTAATTTAGCTCGTCTGGTAGGCTCGAGTCGCTGGGCAACTCGCGGCTGTACTTCCCTTTTGTAGTCTGTAGTAGTTCTCAAGCCCTGCCACATCCGACGAGCCTCGGAGCCGGTGTAGTACAATTCAATCTTAGTCCTATATTGACACTTAGCCTGTTTGATGGTTCATCGGAGGGCATAGCAGGATTTCTTATCATCGTCCTGGTTAGAGTCCCACTCCTTGAATGCGGCAGCTCTACCCTTTAGCTCAGTGCGGATGTTGCCTGTAATCCATGGCTTCTGGTTGGGGTATGTACGTACGGTCACAGTGGGGACATCACCGATGCACATGTTGATGAAGCCAGTGACTGATATGGTGTACTCCTCAATGACTTCGGAAGAATCCTGGAACATATTCCAGTCTCTACTAGCAAAACAGTCCTGCAGCTTAGCATGAATCAGATTTAGTAGAAGTGCCACCTCTGGATGAGCATTTTCCTGTTTGCTTATAGCCATATACAGCTCATTGAGTGCAGACTTCGTGCCAGCATCGGTTTGTGGTGGTAAAAAGAGATCTACGAAAAATAAAAATTAAAATTCCCTTAATAATGTGGTCTACATCGTATCATGAGATACTCTACCTCAGGTGAGCAAAACCTTGAGACATCCTTACTATTATATTTCGTGCACCAGCTGTGATTTACAAATATACATAGACCGCCACCTCTTGTCTTACCGGAGGCAGCTGTTCTATCTTGCCGATGCAGCATAAAACCCACCAACTTTATTTTATCCATGTCGTCGTTCAGCCACGACTCGGTGAAATATAAGATATTACAGTTTTTAATGTCCTGTTGGTAGGATATTCGTGATCGTAGCTTGTCTATTTTGTTATCCTGTTATTGTATGTTGGCTAATAGTACTGATGGTAGAGGCAGATTAACCATTCGCTGTCAGATCCTTACAAGACATCCCGACCTCCTTCCCCGATATCTCTGTCTCTTTCTCCTGCGAATGACTGGGTTGTTGCCCTTGTCGGGTGTCTGAAGTATATCGTTTGTATCCGACTCATTAAAGAAAACATTTTCTTCCAGTACGAGGTGGGTTGCTGTCCTGATATCCAGAAGCTCTTTTCAGTCATAAGAGACAGAGGCAGAAACATTATGTACAAAATCAGTTACAGATAACGCAAAAAAAAAGACACACAATAGCACAATTGGTTAAGAGACCGTAAAACGGCAGCCGGTGCCACTCAAAAAAAATTGCTGCAAAGAAGACACTACCAAAGGACACTAATAAGAAGAAGACTTACTTGGGCCAAGAAACATGAGCAATGGACATTAGACCGGTGGAAATCTGTCCTTTGGTCTGATGAGTCCAAAGATTTTTGGTTCCAACAGCCGTGTCTTTGTGAGATGCAGTGTAGGAGAACGGATGATCTCTGCATGTGGGGTTCCCACTGTGAAACATGGAGGAGGAGGTGTTATGGTGTGAGGGTGTGCATTTGCTCGTGACACTGTCTGTGAAATCATTTTGAATTCAAGGCACACCTAACCAGCATGGCTTCCACAGCATTCTGCAGCGATACGCCATCCCATCTCGGTTGCGCTTAGTGGGACTATCATTTGTTTTTCAACAGGACAATGACCCAACACACCTCCAGGCTATGTAAGGGCTATTTGACCAAGAAGGAGAGTGATAGAGTGCTGCATCAGATAATCTGGCCTCCACAATCAGCCGACCTCAACTCAATTGAGATGGTTTGGGATGAGTTGGACTGCAGAGTGAAAGAACAACAGCCAACAAGTGCTCAGCATATGTGGGAACTCCTTCAAGAATGTTGGAAAAGCATTCCTCATGAAACTGTTTGAGAGAATGCCAAGAGTGTGCAAAGTTGTCATCAAGGCAAAGGGTGGCTACTTTGAAGAATCTCAAGTATAAAATATATTTTTATTTGATTAAAACCTTTTGGGTTACTATATGATTGCATATGTGTTATTTCATAGTTTGACGTCTTCATTATCATTCTACAATGTAGAAAATAGTACAAATAAAGAAAAACCCTTGAATGAGTAGGTGTTGTCAAACTTTTGACTGATACTGTATATGGGTCAGGGTTAGGATCATGCTTCTGTTTGAGGATTTGACATATGTTTGTACAGTGCCTTGCGAAAGTATTCGGCCCCCTTGAACTTTGCGACCTTTTGCCACATTTCAGGCTTCAAACATAAAGATATAAAACTGTCTTTTTTTGTGAAGAATCAACAACAAGTGGGACACAATCATGAAGTGGAACGACATTTATTGGATATTTCAAACTTTTTTAACAAATCAAAAACGGAAAAATTGGGCGTGCAACTGCTGTTCACAAATGCTCTCCATCCAACCTCACTGAGCTCGAGCTGTTTTGCAAGGAGGAATGGGAAAATATTTCAGTCTCTCGATGTGAAAAACTGATAGAGACATACCCCAAGCGACTTACAGCTGTAATCGCAGCAAAAGGTGGCGCTACAAAGTATTAACTTAAGGGGGCTGAATAATTTTGCACGCCCAATTTTTCAGTTTTTGATTTGTTAAAAAAGTTTGAAATATCCAATAAATGTCGGTCCACTTCATGATTGTGTCCCACTTGTTGTTGATTCTTCACAAAAAAATACAGTTTTATATCTTTATGTTTGAAGCCTGAAATGTGGCAAAAGGTTGCAAAGTTCAAGGGGGCCGAATACAAGGCACTGTACATACACAACATTTACTTAGTCAGTCACCTGGACAACAAAAAAAATGGCTAGGATTGTTATACTTTTGCTTTCACGTCCATATTGCGAGGGGAATGTAGCCATGGTTGCTGAAACAATTTGGGACTATAAATCATTGAAATCTTCAGGAAATGCCAACTGAACCATTACGGTACATGTTCTTTGTAAGTGTTGTGCTTTCAAAAATAGTTCTTCAGATAAGTGCTTTTACAGTGGGTGTGTCATCTTTTCCCAAACACTATGGTGAATCTGTTGTTTTGTGAAGGTCAAATACTATCATATGATCCAAGCCTAGCTCCTCTCTGAGAACATGGCACTGGCTTTGGACACTGTCCATGTCAGGCTACTGTAGGTCAAAGAAATCAAATACATTCATGGAACGGGCCAGGTAACACCTCACTTCCAAACCCACAGCTCTTAAAGGGAAATCACACCCAACCAGCACTCTCATGAAATGAATACCTGTTTGTGGTGTGTGTGTGTGTGTGTGTGTGTGCACGTGTGCGTTTGTGTATCTGTGTGTGTGCCTGTGTATGTGTGTGCATGCGTGTATACGTGTGTGAAGGCACCTGCCACCATGAATACTCAGGAGCCAAAAGGCTAAGACACTGCTAAAATTGAAATACAGTAAGGGGTGGAAGGAAAGAGAGAGAGAGAGAAAAAAAAGGATAGTGAAAGTAAGAAAATACAGAAATAAAGGTGAGGTGGGAGAGAGAAAAGACAGTGGGGAGAGGTTGGGTGACAGGCAGCTGTGGAGACAGGGTTGTTAGTTTATGTAGGCTGCGGGCTGAGTCGACTGGAAAATTTTGATCACTTTAATTTACTATATCCAGCGCAGCCACTCTCCCTGTCCAGTGCTTTTATCAAGCCCGGTGAGCTGCTATTGATTTTTTTATTTTCTGCTCAGGATAAGAAGACAGAGAGTTAGGGAGCTCTAGTGAATGGAGAACTTTCCTCAGATTGCTGCTATTCTCCAGCTTATTGCATCCTGTCGTTTGTAGTTTCAGATGATGTCCAGTACGGCACGGCTGCTCCAGCCAATAAACAAGGTGACTAACAATGGAAGTGGACCAGGAATGAAGAGAGGGAGACAGGGTATAACCTCACAACACTCAGCAGTGAGAAAGGGGGGTGCAACGTGTATCAAATACAAATGGTTTTATGCATCTGTAGTCTATTTTGGAATGATTAACATGTTGTGTAGTTCAGTGTACATCATTTTGATCTGACCATAAGATGATATTAGATTGTTTTAAATAAATATTTAGGGCTCTTAAAAAATGTATTGTTTTCTTTAGATTCTTGGGAATATCAAAGTGACATTCATTTAACAGATATAACAAATTAGTTGATTTTAATATACAAAATGGAAGAGGCAGGATAATGGAAATGATTTATTTCCCAGGAGGAAGTCCCATGATAGAATTAAATGATTTTAGGACTGAAGGCAAAAAGACTATTGAACTTTTATGTGTGTATGTATATTGGTGTGCCTCTTTGTGTGTCTGTGTGTCTCCTTGAGCAAAATTCATTATCACCTTTGCCCCACAGAAAATGCAATTAATTGTGGAAATAATGATTTTCTCCAAACTGAAATTAGACTTTTATTTCTTTCCCCAATTCATGGCTTATTGAGAACCTTGATATTAAAATTGTTGTACATTTCTATCGAATGCAAATTCTTGAGTGTTTGTGTGCTTGTTAGAGAAAGGAGGAGCAAGAGAGAGAGAGAGACAGCGATAGGGTGAGAGAAGCACAAGGATAGGGAGAGAGCGTAAGCAAGAGATGGAGGGAGAGAGAGGCAGAGAGAGAGAGACAGAAGAAGAGAATGAAAGAAAGAGCGAGAGCAAGCGAGGGGGAGAGAGAGTGAGAACAAATCTCAGCTGAAAGAGAGGAGGTTAGTGACAGTCTGATAAAAGATGTCTCCAAAATACTAATTAAAATTGAATACCCCTGCAAATGCAACGCAACATGCAATCTCCAGGTAATTCATTTAGAGCAGCTTTCTCAGTGTGAAGCTTTCATTTTTTTTATCACTGGTTCTTTATTGCAAAAAAAAAAAAGTGCCTTATACTTTTTATTTTATTTTTCACACTTTATCTTCTGCCGCCGTCTCTCTCAATCCTTTTAGGACCTCTCTTTTCTTTTTGCTGCCCTTGATGTCACCCGCAAAGGGAAAATAAAATCAAACCAATTAACCCAAAGTGGGTCCTTTTTCCAAAACACTTCAGAGGCTCGGTTCATAATTCTTTTTTATATATATATATTTTTAAACACTCCCTAATGTAACTAACTCTAAAGTCACAATCAAGATCCCATTACTGCTGGATCCAGACTGGATGTCTTCAGTGGAAGAATGCCGGTCTTGCTCTATGACTTAACTAGTGTTTACATTGTCAAGGTTTTATATTTTCCAAAGTGGAGGATCATGAAGTAAAAGAGGTTGATTGTACAGTGTGGTGTGCCTTCGTACCCGAGAGCACTTGAATGCTTTAGTCACGTACTACTGTAGGAGACGGTCCACTTTAGCCTCATGTTAAGGCGATTCTTTGTAAATTCGATCATGTTTAGAATGCAAGATGTGAAATGAAATAAACGACACACACAAGACAACACAACACACTGAAAACATCTCATCCTAACAATTGTCTGTTGAAGATTGCTTTCATAAGGTTATTTCCCCTTTGCTAACATTTATATTCATTATGAGTTTTTTTTAGCAAACATTAATGTTGACCTTGGCAGTAACATACATGATACATCTTGTGAACAATACTATTTGCAAAACAGGACAATAATCATATGAATATAATGTGAATCGGTGGAGGCTGCTGAGGGGAGGACTGCTCATAAGAATGGCTGGAACAGAGCAAACAGAACGACAGTAAACACATGGAAACCATGTGGTTGATGTATTTGATACCATTCCACCCATTCCGCTCCAGTCATTACCACCAGCCCGTCCTCCCCAATGAAGGTGCCACCAACCTCCTGTGACGTGAATTCAATATGAACTGTGTAAATAAATAATTGGTAAGTTGGTGCATAAATATTTGGGATGTTCTAGGTAGAAACAGGCCCAATACATTTTCCCTAATTGGTGCCTTAATGATTGGCTGACTCTATCAATGTGTTTACCTCTCTCGTCATGGGAAGCTCTACAATTGGTTTAGATCAGTCCAATCATGTCCTGTGAGGTTGCTAGCCTATCAGTCCAACTCCCATAGTCCAACTTAAGCATTAGGGGAACTGGAGGAAGGAGTGTTTTGGTGTGAGGATATCCTGACCGCACTCATCTAATTGTGTAATTGTACACTTTTCTTTCTTAAACTTGAAGTGTAAGAGAGAAAATAAGTAAGTATGTGCTGTCTGGTTACACACACACTAAACCAAAATGAGGACTGTAATCGATCACTCTTGCACATAATTACTGCTACTATTTGGATGTTTTTCCCAACCATCTTTAGCCATTACACCTTTTAAAAGTGGATGAACTGAGGAGAGCAGAGTGCAATGTGTCTACAACGGTATCCATTCTATTGCTCAGTATTCTGCATTTATTTTAGTATAGATCAATGAACCGAAAACAGAAAGATTTGTGGGATGAAAGTTGAGAGATGTGTACTAAATCGTACAAATAAACAAGAAAATGATGGTTAAAAGTGATGGATAAAAGTGATCTCCTCCACAGACAACGTCTTCACATGTAATAATAGCCAGGTTTCCTTTCACTAGCTTACTATCCCAGGTTACAACGCATCACTTCCCCTTTTAACTGGGGGTTGGAGGGCACCGGAGGCTGTGTTGTGGCAGCAGTAGCACTTTCACTTCCTGTTGTCTGGGTTAGGAGTACCAGCCATGTGTCCATGTGATCTCACTTCACAGGAATTCACACAGCCCTTCGAGACTGGAGTCATAACACCATGCAGCCACCGGCTTCCTTTAATAAAGCACATACGCTTCACAAGAAATATAATTTCCCCAATATTTTCTTCAAACTATTTCAGCTTGTGTATCTCACTTGAAATGAGGGAGAAGGCACCGCAACCTCTTCACTGTTTATGTCTGGTTTCAATTATAGTTTAGTCATGAAGACATGGCCACTTTCTGTGGATACGCTGTCCATTTGGGTTAAGCCATGCCCCTGACTCATTTTACTGTATGCATTTCTCAGCAACCTTTCCCAGAAAGAAAGACAAATCATATGACTAACAACATAATCACTCTGTAGGGCATACCATTTTGTGCATGTACGGAGGAGCTTTTTCAGAGAATACTTTAGTGACTAATCGACTTAAATGCCTTGTTTATTCTCAGCTACCCCTGAGGATTTTGATACATTATTAATAGCAATGCCAAATGTTTTCCTGTTATTGTCGCAGTTTCTTGTCGTCATAGTCCCCAGTTACTACTTGATTCACAGAGGCATCGTGATGCTAATGATTAGCGCTCCTAGCCCCTCAGGACATGGAAATAACCACCTCTTCATCCATCCTCCATTGATTATTGTTATCATTAATATGTCTAACAAGGACATACGTTGACAATTTTGCCAAGTCCGTGCGGTGTGACAGTGCCGTGTCCTACAAAACATGGTTTCTTCCCTCTGAAATCAATGCGTAGACAGAGGACAATGCCAGTGTGAGTCCGTGTGGATATATAGGTCCTTGGCAGTGTTATTGATGTACTGTATCTCACATGATGAAATATAGGCTGTATGTGTGGTGCCTAAGAGATTGAGGAGTGATCAAGATCAATGAAGTAGCGTGAGCATTAATACACTACAACTTCATCCCTTGAACACCCCAGGTAATTTCTGCACTTACGCCCAACATAGACACACATGGACGTGCCTCAGTGCGCACTGGGAGAATTAGATTTTTCTGTTGGTGTTACAATCCAATATCTATCATTGAATGGATTCTTTTCACAGCAATGGCCAAAAGGTCTTCCATTTTAGCATCAGCAAAGGGCCCCATTGGTACTGAAAATCAAATTGTTTCTGTCTATCTGCTTAAAAATGGTACTTTAGTTTGTAACGTTTGTACCTGGGTGACCTTTGTGAACTGCATGTTTTCACTGAAAGCTGCAGTCAGTAATGTGACATTTACTGTATTTGATGGTGGTCATTTTAGCACAAGCCCTTCATATGGATGAATGTACAGTCTTTTTTTTCAAATATATATTAAATCATAATTATTGTGGCATCTAATTTTTATTTATAAACTGAACACAAATATGAACTCAACATGTAAAGTTTTGGTCCTGTGTTTCATGAGCTGGAATAAAAGATCCCAGAAATGTTCCATATGCACAAGAAACGTATTTCTTTCAACTTTTGTGCACACATTTGTTTACATCCCTGTTAGTGAGCATTTATCCTTTGCCAAGATAATCCTTCCACCTGACAGCAGTCGCATTTCAATAAGCTTATTAAACGGCATGATCATTACACAGGTGCACCTTGTGCTTGGGACAGTACAAGGCCACTCTAAAATGTGTGCAATGCAGCAGATGTCTCAAGTTTTGAGGGAGCATGCAATTGAAATGCTGACCTCAGGAATGTCCACCAGAGCTGTTGCCAGAGATTTGAATGTTAATTTCTCTACCATAACCTGTTCCAACGTCGTTTTAGAAAATTTGGCAGACCTCACAATCACAGACCACGTATATGGCGTAGTGTGGGCGAGCGGTTTGCTGATGTCAACGTTGTGAACAGAGTGCCCCATGGTGGTGTTGAGGTTACGGTATGGGCAGGCTTAAGCAATTGCATTTTATCAATGGCAATTTGAATGCACAGAGATACCGTGACGAGATCCTGAGGCCCATTGTCGTGCCCTTCATCTGTCACCATCACCTCATGCCTCAGCATGATAATGCATGGTCTCATGTTGCAAGTATCTGTACACAATTCCTGGAAGCTGAACATGTCCCAGTTCTTCCATGGCCTGCATACTCACCAGACATGTCACCAATTTAGCATGTTTGGGATGTTCTGGATCGACGTGTACGACAGCGTGTTCCAGATCCTGCCAATATCCAGCAACTTCGAACAGCCATTGATGAGGAGTGGGTCGCACAAAATATTCACTGGTTTCCTGATCCACGCCGCTTCGATTTTTTTAAGGTATCTGTGACCAACAGATGCATATCTGTTCCCAGTCATGTGAAATCCATAGATTAGGGTCTAATTAATTTATTTCAATTGACTGACTTCCTTACGTAAACTGTAACTCAGTAAAATCTTGTAAATTGATGCATGTTGCATTGATATTTTTGTTCAGTGTAGTAAAAATCTTCCATCAAACAACAGTTCAGGGACTCAAGACCCTCTTGAATGACTCAGTAAAGTTGTTAGAATAGTATAACTAAATTTGGGATCCTATTTTCAGACTCATATTACAACCATGCATTATCCTCCACTGGCCAGTATGAGTTGTTCATTTGAATAGGTCTGTTAGTGAGAGACAACAGAGGGGTTTTGTCAACCAGCTGACCTTTGAAGTGCACATGAAGGACGAGAATGAAGGGGAGAGAGAGGGGGTGGGAGGAAAACTTGGGCCAAGGTCAAGAAAGCTAATTTGTTTCCTCTGTCCCCTGCAGTCCCTAAGAGACAGACCACACGCTGTCCATACAAGTGTCTTTATTGTTAGAAAAAATCATGGCATGAGGGTGGCGTCATTAGCTAGTGCATCTTTAGATCATGCAGAGTAAATCATATTTTATCTAATAGAAAAAGTAGAGGACTGATCACTAACATATTGAAGTTGCTGATACTGCATTCAGAGTTGATCAACGTTTTTCCTGACTAGTTATGTTTGTCAATGTACAGATGGATGTCTAGCCAGTCAAAAAACAATGCAAATGCAAACCTCAGTTACAGTAGGTCAAACAGTCTTGATAAAAGATCCTGTAGATCTGAAAATGATTATGCTATTACAGGCCTTACTTCTGCTGCTCAGCGTCTGACTGACATTACAGACAGACAGAGAGAGAGAGAGAGAGAGAGAGAACTTCCTAAGACATTATTTCCTCCATGACTAATCACATTCCCACAAGACACTGCCTTCTTGAAGGGATGGTATTTAATACCTCATATCTAGGATCATACTGTATGTGGTAGTGTGACAAAAAAATCATTGGCTGCTCAATAAAACCTTTAGTTGCTGACATAGTAACCCACAGTTGGCTACTTCAAACAGTTGAAGACAAAGAGGAAGTTATTCCTTATGGTTGCCACCTCTAGGGCACACATGGCAGCCCAGCACAAGCAGCAAAGCAGTGGCTAAATCACAGCCTGTACATTGCTGTACAGCCTAAAGTGGGAAAAAAAGCATTATATAATTAGGAGAGACATTTCAATTGCCAACCCCTCAGGTTTGTCAAAGACCAGACCCTATAACTCACTGTACATTGCATTAGTTGACGGCTCTTCTTTTGGAAATAAAAGGAACCATTTGTGAGCACATTTTCCTTGGCAAACACAGCACCAAAACACATCACCAGTCATCAAGCAGGAGAAACGTCTGATAGGTGTGCAACTATAGAGCCAATTTCCAGACTTGATCATATATTCACTGCATCAAACCCCTACTACCAGTGGGGACAAAGGGGTTTTTAACATTAATTTCATATTTGATTAAAAAAAATAAAAAAAATTACTTCATCTATTTATCTGCCATAAAATAAAATACTAATGACAAGTCATCAGAGTCAGAAAAAGATAAATATAGATAAATAAATAGAAGTTATATAAAACTTTTTTATTTTTTATTTTTTTAATTAGCACCTGTGAGCTGCTTCCCATTAACACTGTGCACATTGAACATCTCCCTGCTTTTCTAATTAAGTAAAGTGGAAACAGATTAGATTGCCTCTTTGAACAAAGGTCAGCTATTGCATCTCGGATCGTTCCTCTGTTTGTTTGTTTGCCTGACACTATAGAGAGTTCCTCGACTTACTCGACTGAATGTCACTTCAGAATGGGTGTTTGTTTTGGAAAAACCTTTTTCTTCTCTCCATCTTGACTCCATCGTCTACTTTTTCCCCTCTTTCCTCGAATGTGATCGATAGATAAAGACCTTTGCTTGCCTCTCGGAACAGTTTGTGGTGATTATTCTAGATTCAGTATAAATATCCTGTTTAACGATATACTGTATTTATACACGTTTATGTCAAATAGATTTAGTTCATATGAGTCATAAGACAAGTCAAATGGCAGATTAAAGCTGGACTGATGAAAGATGAGCATCAATCAAAAGGTCCCTGGAGACTCTCAAAGACATGACATGGTTGTCAAGGAGAGAGGGGAAGTGCAGCGACTCACTCCCCTACCCTTCCATTGATTGGTCTTTCATAACCATTAGTCCTGCTTTCAGAGCCCGTCTAACGAATGGCCAGTCTATCGATGTGATTTAAGACCTGACTCCTTTCTCAGAAAGAACTAATTCAAGAGAAACATTGCTATGAATTGTGTAACAGAGAGTTTAAATGCGTGAGAAATGCATCCATTTCGATCACGAGATAATTTAATTTGAATCCCCACTTTCAATCGATCCGCTGTGGCATTAGTCTCAGAATTTGATGAGGAAATATTCGTCTGTCACCTTCTGCTGTTTCCAATTAAACATTGTTTTTACGAACTCAATACTCGACAGCCATTATTTATTGTAGAAAGTTAAATATTGTACATTGATTAAACAGGTAATTTCATACAATGCTATGGCTTTTTTTTACTTTTCTAAACAGCAAATTCAGTGTAAAGTTTGGTCAATGCTTCCACCCTTGACTCTCCTAAGTTCTGTTTTCTAAGTAAGATGGTCTAGCTGGCACACAGTGGTATGACCACCAGCATCACATTCTTTTCAGCTTGACCCCCTCTTCCCTCTAAAAATCTGTGAGTTACGCATGAGAAGCAGCTGACAAAGGGGGCCAGACGGGAAGGAGAGCGACAGAATTTAATAAAGTTCAACAAGGCAGAAAGGATTGCGCAAGCAGTGAAAAGCAACTCTGCTTTTTTTCTTTACAACTTCTGCCTACTTAAACATTTTTACACCCCAAGCTTTTATCTGTGTCTGCATGCATTGACAGAGAAATAGAGGGATGGATAGAAAGAAGAGAGAGAGAGAGAGAGAGAGAGAGAGAGACGCTCATTCCGTTTTTATTGGAATGTTGACCGAGGATGGTCACCATCTGTGCAAATGGTCCAATTCCTCGACTCTCTCTGTGGCTTCTTCGCATCTGAAGTCATAAATATTGGAGGAAGCCTCGCTTCTGAGATAATCCTGAGAATATAATTGATATCGTTTCTGTTTTTCCCCACTGAATTCATTTCCCTATGCCTTATTTGTTTCTTTGTCTCTTTTTTTTTATACTTTGAAAAAAAACCATTTAGGCCTATTTGCTATTGAACACGTTTTTAAAATAATTGCTTTTTGGGCCTTTTCCCTTTCCAGTATTCACTATGACATCTGGTCCTTTTGTTTTACTTGTTTGGTGTCATAAATCTGACCTCTTTATTCCTCCGGAATGCCTCCCTACACTTATGCGTTGAGCCTGCTGTAGTGAGTTTCAATCATACGAAAGCCTCCACCTGGTGAATACTGAAAAGAGAGTCAATTGTATTGTTTTTAGTGGTAGAGATGCATTTTTTTTTTAAATGACAAAATGATGGAAGAATGTTTATATCAATAAACCCCTCCGGTCCTAGCGTAAGAAATAAGCTAGTGATTCTGTGCCAGTAATACATTTATGAATAGAAGTGCCTTCTTCAGCACAGTAGGGATACCCATTACAAGTGAGCATGGGGAAAATAATTGTGATGTGCAGATAGAATACACTTCAGAATGGCGATCCTGCTGAGGAATTGTTTAGAGAGCTGTAATTTCCCACTAAAAAGGGACACATGGTCACAGGCTCCCTGGCTCATTCAAGCAAAGTCCGTTTTTCGTGTGTCCATTTCAAATCCATTTTCTTTAGTTGTAGTACATCGTTGGATTTGTTAGATCGATAGTTCATCCCAAATCGCTTTTATCCACCCAAATACATACTAAACCTATTGATATATGGTGTTTTGTAGCTGGCTAAGGTGGTTCATATATCGAAAAAATGTACCGTATTTCTTGTAGAAAAGGCGAGCTTTACTAAACATTAACCAGCTGTTTATATGTTAGTCTAGTAGACCATTATAACCATGGTTCTTGACAAACTCAAAACAGGTTTTGTAGAGACAAAAAGAGGGGTAATGTCAGCCTAAAGCAACTCCTAAATTGCATTAACATGAATATGACCTGTTCACACACGGCACCTGTTCTTTCCAGGTACAAATGTAAATGTCCTCCGGAAACGTGATATCTCTCAGTTTTACAATTCATGATTTTTGCACAGAGACGCCTGTTCCACATTACTGCCATCTGATAAGAGTGCCACTCCCCCAGAAACACCTTTTAAGGGTCGTAACATTTCATAGATATGCTGCTCGGTATAGGCAATGCTCCTGTTTTACCCCCTTCAGATTGCGCTTGCGTTTACACACACAGAACATGGAACGCGGGATGGAAAGAGGAGTGCAGAACAAACGCCAAAAAGCCTAAAAATGGCCTTACTGAAACACTTAGGGAAAGATGACGCCTGACAAATATACTGGTATCACGTTGCTCAGTCTCCTCCCTCTATGGACCGATGAATAAGGCCTGTATTTTACTGCATTATTATACATTTAAGAAGGGAGGAAAAGATATAGACTAAGAGATAGTGAGAGAGCCATGCTTTGGTGTTTTGTCCCAGTAATAAAATGTCTAGACACCAATTAACATCAATTTCCCTCAAGAATTTGTGTCATCAGTGTGAGAGCTTTTCTCGCTACTATGGGCACCAGTTTAAATATATCCTCTCATCAATCAATGCTTTCTTCCTCTATTTTAATTGAACTCTGTTTTCTTTTGTCAAGACCTTTCTTCTGGAGAACATGTCTCCTTGTCCTCACTGTAAAAAGCCAGACCAGATCAATCAGTCTAACTTTGTTTCCTCCTTATGTCCTTTCACATCCTGCGGGTTTGACTCACGCTGGAGCCCTGTTCTCAATGCAGTGTCGTCCAGCGGCCCCCCTGTCCCTGTGACATTAGACTGGCCCGTTGGTTATTTCATCATGAGCATTCTTTATTTGATAATGATACAAAACAAACTGTATTATTTGGCGTGCACATAAAATAATATCCAAAGAGAGATCTTTAAACATACGGGCAGGTTTGTGTGTTGCTTCAACCGGACAGCGGCATTCTAAGGACATGGAACCGACAGGAAGATCAAAGTATCTGCGTCACTGTGGAGACTAATTACTCAGGCATTATGCTGAAGTATTCTAATTGGAAACGCAAAGGTGCCAATGCCAGAGAAGAAACCTAAAAGCAGGGAAGGAAGCAGTTGGCAGTGTGTTGAGGAGAAACATCTACTGTACCTGAGGTGATTTGAACCATTTGGCACATGCCAACGAACATGTTCCTCATGTTCATCTGGGTATCTTATGACTGGGGATGGTGGTATGGCCACTTGGCAGTTAGGAAAACACATTTTTTTTTAATGTCTGATAAATGTAACTCAGCAGCTTATGTGGGTTCCATCCACCTACTCTGTCTATTTATTTTCAACGTTTTATCTTTTTTTTTTTTTACATTTCTTGCTTCGTCTTTCTTAGCTTTTGGGAGAATTGGCACCTGAATCGGAGAGAGGTTTGTGCAGAGCGTCCCCATCCATCACGACAACTGTGTTTCCAAGGTGACGTTATTGAGATTGTAAATAAGAAGAGGCAGACATCATAGAACCTGAAGGATATGGGACACAGACAGCAAACGTATAATTAGAGCAGTATGGTACGAAGTGTGTTCTTTCCAACCATACCTTTCAGTGTCTCCTACCACAGCAGTTTGTATTTTCGTCTTCCATTTTCTTTTACGTATACATAATGAAAACACAATTTCAACGAGGTCCACAATTTCATTTTATGTTTTAGATTTTTTTGTCTTTTTAAAGATGTCTGTCTTAGACCACACCTGATTGCCTTTACTTAATAATATTGACAGATTCTTCCATTTCCTCTTGAGATAATAGCCTACTGTACCTCCTCTAAAGCCAGTCTATGACCGAGATAATACAACAATGTATATAACATGTTGTGCAAAGTGAGATCTTTACGATCTAATATAATATGGTCTTGTCTCAATGTTTGATAGTCACAACAGTATTTGCAGAGAAAAGGGGTTTGCTAGGCGTTGTCCCCACAGTTTCACCAGCACTATTATTGACGTACAGCGTGTCCCCGAATTTGTAGATATTATATATTATAGATAAGATTGAAAAACATGAACGGGATTCAAAGGATGACCGAAAGGACACAAGATCAGTGGGACTATCTTTCTTTATATGCAATTAGTGAAAACATGACCATGTTTATCTCTCAATACCACAAGGATGACACAAGTTAAGTTAAGTTGAGTGCTCTGGGTTGGTGATCTTTGAATGCCGCAGGTAATCATTCTTGAAGTCAGTACTTAATCTATTGACTTTATATACTAATTCTGGGGTCAATTTGACTAATGGTTTATGTTAGATATGTCAAATATTTTCACCATTATTTTCACGATATTTGACATTTTGTTCATCTGCATAATTTAAATCTAACATTCATTTGCATGAGACAAGGTCCTCTTGATAAATAGTTCATTCTCTAGTATCATATAGTGCCACTGGTGCCAATGCCATTTATAGTGCCACCAATTGGTCTGGTGCAGCCATCTAAGGTTGCAGTGACTTCACACAGCTTCTAAGGACATACATAAGGTTTACATACCATACCATGACCCCATGTCCATCGGTTCAGTTCTTATAACCCTGGTGAAATATGATGCCGTCTACAGAAATGGTGCAGTGTGGACGACTTTAAATTCTCAAATTCATGAGAGGCTAATTCATTGAGTCTGTATACCAAATCTGGATTAAATCAGATGTATTGTTCATGAGAAGATTTTTAAAGTATTTTTTAGAATATCTGCTAACGTGCATCTATAGTTACAGTGCTGGCATCTTTGAATACAGAAACAATTCTTTCTCCAAACCATCCAAGAGTGATGTAATGAGTCTACATACAAAATCTGGAGTGAATCTGACATATGGTTGATGAGGAGAAGATGATTGCAGATGATTTTGAGCATTAGCATTACATATGCAAAGATTGAGTTGTTAATAGTTACCTTGTTTTTGAGATATCAATGCCAAATTAAGTGTGGTTCATCTTAGGGACATGCATGATAGCGAGTTCACATTTCAAGTCGATAGGCCCATGTGGAGCCAATTTTAAATGGCATGTAAAACATGTCAAATTAAAAATGTTCTTGAATCTTTTGACCAATCCCTTAGATTTTCTCAAACTAAGTTAAGACATGCACCATGGGCCTACATTCCAAAGTTGGTGCCATTTGGTCCTATGGATTATGAAAATATATATATTTTTTAAATGTTTGCGCATTTTAGCATATTAGCATATGTGGTAATATGCATCTACTTGTGTAGTGTGGCCATCTTTGAATGCATCAATGTTATATTATAAAACTCTTTAGGGACTATTATGATGAGTCCAAAGACTACATTTGGAGTGAATCTGACCTTTAGTCCATGAGAAGAAGATTTTTTGTAATTATTTTTAGCATTAGTGTTACATAGTCAAAAAAGTGAATTCTTAATAGCTTCTTCCCCCAAAAAATGGGTCATTTTAGTCATGTCTGTTAGGACCTTAAAACGTTTCAAGTTGATTTACAAAGGATTTAAATGGACATGTAAAATCAGCCATCTTTTAACCAATCCATTGAAATATACCATGGGCCTACATATTTACATTTACATTTACATTTAAGTCATTTAGCAGACGCTCTTATCCAGAGCGACTTACAAATTGGTGCATTCACCTTACGACATCCAGTGGAACAGCCACTTTACAATAGTGCATCTAAATCTTTTAAGGGGGGTGAGAAGGATTACTTTATCCTATCCTAGGTATTCCTTAAAGAGGTGGAGTTTCAGGTGTCTCCGGAAGGTGGTGATTGACTCCGCTGTCCTGGCGTCGTGGGGAGTTTGTTCCACCATTGGGGGGCCAGAGCAGCGAACAGTTTTGACTGGGCTGAGCGGGAACTGTACTTCTTCAGTGGTAGGGAGGCGAGCAGGCCAGAGGTGGATGAACGCAGTGCCCTTGTTTGGGTGTAGGGCCTGATCAGAGCCTGGAGGTACTGAGGTGCCGTTCCCCTCACAGCTCCGTAGGCAAGCACCATGGTCTTGTAGCGGATGCGAGCTTCAACTGGAAGCCAGTGGAGAGAGCGGAGGAGCGGGGTGACGTGAGAGAACTTGGGAAGGTTGAACACCAGACGGGCTGCGGCGTTCTGGATGAGTTGTAGGGGTTTAATGGCACAGGCAGGGAGCCCAGCCAACAGCGAGTTGCAGTAATCCAGACGGGAGATGACAAGTGCCTGGATTAGGACCTGCGCCGCTTCCTGTGTGAGGCAGGGTCGTACTCTGCGGATGTTGTAGAGCATGAACCTACAGGAACGGGCCACCGCCTTGATGTTAGTTGAGAACGACAGGGTGTTGTCCAGGATCACGCCAAGGTTCTTAGCGCTCTGGGAGGAGGACACAATGGAGTTGTCAACCGTGATGGCGAGATCATGGAACGGGCAGTCCTTCCCCGGGAGGAAGAGCAGCTCCGTCTTGCCGAGGTTCAGCTTGAGGTGGTGATCCGTCATCCACACTGATATGTCTGCCAGACATGCAGAGATGCGATTCGCCACCTGGTCATCAGAAGGGGGAAAGGAGAAGATTAATTGTGTGTCGTCTGCATAGCAATGATAGGAGAGACCATGTGAGGTTATGACAGAGCCAAGTGACTTGGTGTATAGCGAGAATAGGAGAGGGCCTAGAACAGAGCCCTGGGGGACACCAGTGGTGAGAGTGCGTGGTGAGGAGACAGATTCTCGACACGCCACCTGGTAGGAGCGACCTGTCAGGTAGGACGCAATCCAAGCGTGGGCCGCGCCGGAGATGCCCAACTCGGAGAGGGTGGAGAGGAGGATCTGATGGTTCACAGTATCGAAGGCAGCCGATAGGTCTAGAAGGATGAGAGCAGAGGAGAGAGAGTTAGCTTTACTCATGGCCTCTAAATTCTGTGTGGGGAGAGACTGGTGCCCAAAACTGATGACGTATGTCGTGCAGTGAGAGTTGTGAGAGAGTGGGGACGGTTCAGTCTGTCTCCTTATGAGCACTCCCCAGCTAGCTAGGGGACGGTTCAGTCTGTCTCCTTATGAGCACTCCCCAGCTAGCTAGGGGACGGTTCAGTCGGTCTCCTTATGAGCACTCCCCAACTAGCTAGGGGACGGTTCAGTCTGTCTCCTTATGAGCACTCCCCAGCTAGCTAGGGGACGGTTCAGTCTGTCTCTTTATGAGCACTCCCCAGCTAGCTCGGGGACGGTTCAGTCTGTCTCCTTATGAGCACTCCCCAGCTAGCTAGGGGACGGTTCAGTCTGTCTCCTTATGAGCACTCCCCCGCTAGTTAGGGGACGGTTCAGTCTGTCTCCTTATGAGCACTCCCCAGCTAGCTAGGGGACGGTTCAGTCTGTCTCCTTATGAGCACTCCCCAGCTAGCTAGGGGACGGTTCAGTCTGTTTCCTTATGAGCACTCCCCAGCTAGCTAGTTTATGCTTGTGGCGTGAAACTTCAAAAATAATGTTAAACTTGTCTGCCGAAGTTGGGACTTGGGAAAGTGCTCAGAATTATTATTTATTTTCTTAAACAAAAATCTCGACGTTAATGGCATAGTTGTAAATTTTCGGTGAAAATTACCACAATAAATGTGTTGTAGCTGTCATCCTGGCCTGATATGGGTTACACTATCTAGCTACTTCCCTCTCCTTACTGCAGGACAGAAGTGCTCGGCATTATTCGGCAAAGCAGGAACGAAGGAGACACTGTTGTTGTGTTGTCAGCTCGCTGTGCAAACCCTCCTCATTGAGCAATAGACTGCATCAGGGTGACACCCAGATGGTTACTACCAATATTACAAGTTACTATATTACTCGAAGTACAATTCAGTGGAGTGGAACAAATTGCCCATGTTAGCTACCGCCAGCGACATGTGATACAGCTGCTGGATAAAGCAACTACTGCCCAGTGGGAAGCATCTCAATGCAACACCATTGAACTGGTCATTCATACCACCGGGTTACGTTGTCTAATTGGCATGTCACGGTGACATCCAGATGGTGACCAATTCTGCAAGTTATTTCTGCCTTCGCCCATCGAAATAAACATTGCTTTCTTTTAGTTTGAATGAGAGCCACGCCACTGTTGCCACTCCACTCTCAGCTGCGTGACATACGTCATCATTTTGGGCACCAGGCATGTCCGTATAGCCTCTCCCTTAGTGTGCCAATTTATGTCTTTTTTGCTACCATTCTATGCTTGAGGTTATTCGAGCAAAACTATTGTTCACTGTGAACACCCAATAAGTTGTATTTGCAAAATAAGTTATTTAAAAATGCGCTAGCTAATTGTTATAATTGTTTATAATTATTATTGCTACAACATATAAAATATTGTATAAGGATACATTAATAAGGTATTGCTTCTTGATCTCCTTTTCAGTACTTAAGAGTGTACGTGTTCAAAATAAATAAATACATTCAAATTTGAAATATCCATTGAAGATTTGGAAGATTATTTAATTGTCCAATGTTCATGAATGCTGAACACAAATGTGCCTTCTGCTTTGCCCCAAACCCCTTTCACCAAAAACTCTATTAAAAAAACACTTCAAGGCTCAACACACTGGTCCAACATTCACTTCAAAAACATGTCTGGTTGTGTACAGGCTCTTTTTCTAGCCGGTAGCTATGTCCACTAGATCCAGCTGTGGAATGTCATGTGAAAGCATCTGCTCTGTTTCTGAGCTTCCGTTTGCTTGGTCATTATGGACAATTACCGGTTTAAAATTTGATATTGATGTTCACTTTCAGACACTCAGACATTCTGATGCAGTTTGAAAGGATATTTACTTATATACAGTATATATATATTTTATTATACACTTGTTTGTGACATTTACCATGATGAAAATGGTAGGAGGGTGTGACTGTCATGCCGACGTTCAAGGTTTATGTGGGGACATAGTGCGGTTCCAACATGGAGACCTTATCAAGCTTACATGATCTTAGTATCATATATCCTCCTCTTATGTATTACTTCTACCTTCATTATATAATTGTATATCCTAACATCATAGTCTTCTTTCAATGGATTCTCCTCCTCCTTGCGCTCCATTTGTTTGTGTAGGTCCGCTCTCAACGAACTATTGTCACCAAAAAATTGAGAGAAAGGGAGAGAGAGAGAAACAAAGAGAGGGAGAAAGAATGGCACACCGAGAGAGGACGAGAGAGGGACGAGAGAGGAACGAGAGAGGAACGGAGGTTAAAAGACAGTCAAAACAGTTGGATGTATGAGTTTCAGGCCCAGCGCCAGGAAGTGATGCATTGGTGTGATCTAGACTGTGAGAATGCCACTTTTATGTCACCCCTCACAAGCCTCTCAATGGCATGGCAAGCTGCCCCGGTTGTCATGGGAATGTGTGATTCAGAAGGCACATTCATCAAGGGGATTTACGTTTCTCTTTTTCTGTTTTCTTCTACATTTTCAAAAGGACACGTCACCCCTTGTAAATTAGAAATCAGGAAAAGAAGCCAATTAATGACGTTCGATATCACAGTGCGCAGATCATGGGACATGTCTCGTTAAGATAACAGTTTACGAACGAGGAGAAAGAGGAATGCTGTGTTGGTTTGATGTGTATTGTTTACTTATTTGTGTTCGGTAGCAAATTAGACACACCGCCAGTCTGAAGCAGCGTTGAGTCGACTGTAAGGGGACAGTAACACAATAGAGTGCATGAATGTCAAAATGTAAATGTTAGAGACGTCTCACCAGTTTTGGAGGAACGCGTTATGTTTGCTAGTGAAGAGCAGTGAAGTCCTACACTACCCACTAGGCACAGATATCAGTTCAATGTCTAGTTTTGATTTACAGTCAGTTGAGTTAACTAACGTGGATTCAACGTGAAATCAACAAACACATTCAACATGTCAATTGGTTTTAGGTTAAAAGTTTTTTATTTTTTTATTAAAAAAACTTATGTTGATTTCTTTTTGCAAATGCAATCAGTTTCCCACAATTGATTCAACGTCATCACATGACATGGTTTTTGTTGACATGACTTGGAAACAACGTTGATTAAACACACCGTTGGGTTATTTTGCTAGGTATTTTAAACACTGTTGTGCCAAAAAACAAGTACACGGTGTCTCCAATTGTAGGAGGTTGAGAGAAGAGCAGAAGACATGTCCATGACTTGTGGAACACTTTGTTTCCCTTGACACACAAAAACAGTGATTTTAGGTACAGCTTGGTTTTCTGTCTTTTGCGGGCACAGTGTCTCCAAATATCTCTCTCTATGATTTGAATTGAGTTTTTTGTTACCATAAGGCGCCAGAACATCCTAGTAGCTCAGCATCCTCTATGTCTTTCGAGTTTACAGAGATGTCCAATCCAAGAGCAGCTTCCTTGACCCATCATAAAAATGCCTTGATATAAAATGTTGGACATGTAAAAAAAAGACTTTATTGACTTTTTGATAAGACATTCATGTCTCTGCATGACTATAAATGAAGGTACTTGTGATGAAAAACATTGCGCCCAGGGATCTTTCTGGAAGGTTGGCACAAACGGAGTTGTTTGACTCATGAAAGGGTAAAAATCAATGGAAAATATCTGAGCATTTGGAAAAGTTTAAACTGAGTTATTTATATTGAATATTGAATATTATTGATCATTCAGAAAGTTGGGCATCAAAAATGATCCCCAGGGTACTATCCTGACAGAAGGAGAGAGAGGGAAGGAGAGAGTAGATTGATGAGGGGGTGACAGAGTGACATTGCATTCTGGGAACTGTAACTGTGACCATAAATCTCTGTTGTGATTCTGAACAGCATTACAATGACCCACTGTCTGACCCTCACAGGCTAGGAGGTCGTCTGCCTAGCATCCTGGTTCTCTCTTAATGTACAGTGATCATGCTTTCATTAAAGGGGGAACAATGTATACATGTAAAAAACTAAATGATGCTATAATAATTAAATGTGACAATGAAACAATGATAAACCAAATGAAAAATAAATACAACATTAGACATTTCCCACACTCCTTCAACCATATCCTGCTATGATTCCGTTCGAGGAGCTCTGTCAAACCATTGTCTCTGCAGTATTAAAAAACAAATAAAAACACTTGGACAAATAAACACTCTAGGTTTATTTTTTTCGGCCTTGGTGAACCAGCTGTGCTGTGACTGCAACTTAACTCAGCTCTCAGCACCCTCCCGGAGTCCTGGTGTGTATTTGCTTACTTCTCTCTGGTGTGTGTCGATGAGAAACGCCTGGAGCTCTGTGTGTGTGTGTGTGTGTGTGTGTGTGTGTGTGTGTGTGTGTGTGTGTGTGTGTGTGTGTGTGTGTGTGTGTGTGTGTGTGTGTGTGTGTGTGTGTGTCTGTTTCTTTGTGTGAGGTATTCTTCTTTGGGGTGTGTGAGACAGAGTAAGCAGCGTCTTGGTGGATAATCTCACATCAGTTTCATCCCTGGCATTTCATCCAAATTTGCTAAAGATGTTTGTTGACGGCATTACATGATTTGGCGACATAATTCAGCCTGCTCTCGCTCCTTGCCTCATCTGTGGAAAACCTATGACAAGAGTATGCTTTTGTCATACTAATTACAACAGGAACAGTGTGCATGTTTATTCTAATGAGGCGAAGCAGGTTTGTGTAGTATTGTTGAAAGGAGAAGTAAATGAGGTCTACCAGCTCGTTGTATAAAATCTCTCCTCTCCTTAGCCAACGGAGAGGAAACCAGCAGGGACACCTGAACACTAGCTATGGCCTACCTACCGATCACGCCTGTTGGGCTTGTCATCTCCCTTGTGGCAGTTTGGATTCTCAAATTTTCGGTTAATTAATCAAAAATGATTTATTTTCTCATTAGGTATGCAGTTGGTTTGCAATCTGCAAAATCAATGTTTTACAGATGTTTCCCTGGCTTTTGTTTTTCGAGACGGCGCTGATTTTTATTGGGTATGGATTTAAGAGGGTGCTGAGGGAATCTCGTTGGCGTCTGAGCTAACCCAGAACAAACACACACACACACACACACACACACACACACACACACACACACACACACACACACACACACACACACACACACACACACACACACACACACACACACACACACACACACACACACACACACACACACACACACACACACTAAGCTTCCACTGACTGGAGTCATGCATTCATTATGGTAAGGACAGATGTGCTGTCCTTACCGTAACCCTAATCTCTACACTATAAACATTTTCTTCTAAACAATGGCTTTGTGTCATGATTATTTATTTATTGTGTCTGTGTCTGATAATAACAGTGTATCGAAATCTTACGAACATACAATATATTGATCATGTTTTTCTCGAGAACCCTCTTCAAATTGGTGACTTTTACATTAGTTGTACTCGCCAGATTAGAGTAATGATTCTTTGACCAGTATATATTCTGCAATATGCTCTATATGTATCCCACAATACTGTATTTTGCCTCTCATACTGCTGATTTGGTTATTCTATTTATAGTCAATCACAGCCAAATCTATTGGGGTTGAACCACCACACACACTCTGGGTAGCACTCTTAAATCACATAACAGCTTCTGGTTCCAGTTCCTGTTGGTTGTAAACAAATGTAATTTTGCATTTCCTGTAGTCTAGACACAAGAACAAAAACTGGCAGTGCCAGAAAGGGGAGCACTTGTGGTTCCCGAGGAATGGTTGGCACAGCTCAGCACCAAACTCTAGTCCCTAAGAGAGAGAGAGAGAGAGAGAGAGAGAGAGTTAAACAACAGTTAAACTCAAAACGTTGTCAGATATGTTCTGGTAATTATATGAGCTGGCGAGCCAGCTAAATAATAGTGGAACTGACAGCATTTGAACTACTTTGCAGATATGAAAAGAACAGACAGTCATAATATCAGTCAAAGATATCAAATGAATTCCCAGTTTGTGCTTCAAAATCAACTTTATTAGAGGTTTTAAAAATAGGTTCTATTTGACATGATGTACACTACGGCAAAAATAGATGGATGCAGTGCAATGCATGATTAATATAATTCACCAATACATTTCTTGGTAGTCCAAAAAAAAGTTGCTACCAGGGAGCAAATCATTGCTGACCAGGTACATTATTTGCTACCTCCACCAATTTGGGGTGATGCACTGTTTCAGTTTCAACGACTCAATATTTTGAACAAAAACGGATGATTGTAACTAAGGCTAGGAATGGCAATATACAATCAAACTAGCCATGGAAATGATCACAAGTCAGTCATAACATGGGTAATAGGCTAGCGCATGTGTCAAACACAAGGCATGACAGATTTCTATCCAGCCCGCGCAATGATTTGGGTTGTCAAATCGTTTTGGCCCCCTACCATACCACCCACGTTGGGCTGCACTACAAGTCACAGCAAGCACTGCCCGCCAAACGGCAGTGCTTTGCCACACACACAACCCTCCTCCCAGAGCTACACACACGAGCCAGCCAGTGTACTGTATTATATCATCAAATCAAATTACATTTTATTAGTCACATGCACTGAATACAACAGGTGTACAGTGAAATGCTTACTTACAAGCCAACAATGCAGTTTCAAACAATATGACAATATGGATAAGAATAAGATATAAAAGTAACAAGTAATTAAAGAGCAGCAGTAAAACAACAATAGCGAGACTATATACAGGGGAGTACCAGTACAGAGTCAATGTGCGGGGGCACTGGTTAGTTTAGGTAGTATGAACATGTAGGTAGAGTTATTGAAGTGACTATACATAGATGACAACAACAGAGAGTAGCAGCGGTGTAAAGAGGGGGGTGGGTGCAAGGCAAATAGTCTGGGTTGCCATTTTATTATATGTTCAGGAGTCTTATGGCTTGGGGGTAGAAGCTGTTTAGAAGCCTCTTGGACCTAGACTTGGTGCTCGAGCGCTTCTCGTGCGTTAGAAGAGAGAACAGTCTACAGTCTAGGGTGGCTGGAGTCTTTTACATTTTTTAGGGCCTTCCACTGACACCGCCTGGTATAGAGGTCCTGGATGGCAGGAAGCTTAGACCCAGTCATGTACTGGGCCGTTTGCACTATCCTCTGTAGTGTCTTGCGGTCGGAGGCCGAGCAGTTGCTATACCAGGCAGTGATGCAACCTGTCAGGATGCTCTCGATGGTGCAGCTGTAGAACCTTTTGAGGATCTGAGGACCAATGCCAAATCTTTTCAGTCTCCTGATGGGAATAGGTTTTGTCATGCCCTCTTCACAACTATTGGTGTGATTGGACCATGTTAGTTTGTTGGTGATGTGGACACCAAGGAACTTGAAGCTCTCAACCTGCTCCACTGCAGCCCCGTCAATGAGAATTTGGGCGTGCTCGGTCCTCTTTTTCCTGTACTCCACAATCATCTCCTTTGTCTTGATCACATAGAGGGAGAGGTTGTTGTCCTGGCACCACACGGCCAGGTCTCTGACCTCTTCCCTATAGGCTGTCTCGTCGTTGTCGGTGATCAGGCCTACCACTGTTTTGCCATCAGCAAATTTAATGACGGTGTTGGAGTCGTGCCTGGCCGTGCAGTCATGAGTGAAGAGAGAGTACAGGAGGGAACTGAGTACTCACCCCTGAGGTGCCCCCGTGTTGAGGATCAGCGTGGCGGATGTGTTGTTACCTACCCTTACCAGCTGGGAGCGGCCCCACAGGAAGTCTGGGATCCAGTTGCAGAGGGAGGTGTTTAGTCCCAGGGTCCTTAGCTTAGTGATGAGCTTTGAGGGCACTATGGTGTTGAACGCTGAGCTGTAGTCAATGAATAGCATTCTCACATAGGTGTTCCTTTTGTCCAGTTGGGAAAGGGCAGTGTGGAGTGCAATAGAGATTGCATCATCTATGGATCTGTTGGGGCGGTATGCAAATTGGAGTGGGTCCAGGGTTTCTGGGATAATGGTGTTGATGTTGTGGCCTACAGATAATGTCATCTTGGTTGTTAAAAAGTTACAAGATAAAGGTTTCATACGTTTGTATAAATTACTGCTAAAGGACAATAGGCAACAGGACACACAAGCAAGTATAAATGAGTCAACAGTTGAGTTATCTACTTTATGAAATTACAGCCTGATGCGCTGGAATCGACGAATTCAACTTAAATTGCGCTCTTTTTGTGTGTCCCGTTTACAGCTCGCAGCAAAGGGACAGTGTATAGGCATGTCACAGTCCTAGCTAGGCTACTAAAATTTTGCTGTCTGGCTTTGGTTTTTAAACCTTGACCATGAGTAACCCAACAAAAACTCAACCTGAATCAAAACGCCTTGCAAAGGAGAAACATGTAGGCCTATTTACAGCAGCAATTGAGGAGTAGCCTCGACTGGCTACTCAACTACAGTACAATACATTTTGAGTGCACCATATAGCAATGCTGCATTCATTGTTTACTTACCAAGCTACAAACACAGGGCCTAATGTTAGATAGCTAGCTACTAGGAGGATGTCATGTCATTGGGGGAGTGGGTGAGTGACCGACTTTTTCCCCTCATATCATTTTTCAGTGGCTACAGCTAGAGATGTACAGTAGGTGTCATTCGATAGTAATACGTGTGAATCGCTTTGCTAGCTAATGAGCTATTCTGAACTTGAATGACTGCTATCCATAGTTAGCATATCTCTTGTTAGCGATTCAAATGTATTTAGCATCGATCAAATGGGCGGTAGGCAGGCAAGTTCCCATTCAGCTGTCGAAACGTGGGTTGGGACATAAGCATGCATTTGCAGGCAAGTGGCAGAAGATGAGCAGGCTACTGCTATTTTATGAATGATGGCAGGCCCATGTGGCAAATGGCTTATTTGCATGTAGGCCAACTGTAGCAATTGTCTGCGTAGACTCTGGACCTGGACAAGACAGATGTTAGGATTTATTTACTGCAGTGCATATCAATTGTGCCAACGCACGGCCACTTTCCCACTCTATATTGCTATAGAATTTTCACAAATGCCTTATACATCATTCCCAAACATTCAATGAATTTATGAAATGTAAAAATGACCATATTTAAGTGCTCGCTTGTCAGAAAATATATATGTTTTGTTATATTCTTCCTGGGGGTGCATATGATCAAATTTAAATAAGATTTCCTGTTGCTAAAACATTGTCCGTTTCACTTTAACTAACAAGCTAACAACAAACCAAAACAATGTCTAGAAAGTTGCATTTATTTGCCTGGCTTGCTAGATTTATATACCCTACAGTGGAAGTCGGAAGTTTACATACACTTGGAGTCATTTAAAACTCGTTTTTCAACCACTCCACAAATTTCTTGTTAACAAACTATAGTTTTGGTAAGTCGGTTAGGACATCTACTTTGTGCATGACACAACACATTTTTCCAACAATTGTTTACATTTCACTTAAAATTCACTGTATCACAATTTCAGTGGGTCAGAAATGTACGTAAAGGTAAGTAGACTGTGCCTTTAAACAGCTTGGAAAATTCCAGAAAATGATGTCATAGCTTTAGAAGCTTCTGATAGGCTAATTGACATCATTTAAGTAAATTGGAGGTGTACCTGTGGATGTATTTCAAGGCCTACATTCAAACTCAGTGCCTCTTTGCTTGGCGTCATGGGAAAATCAAAAGAAATCAGCGTAGACGTCCACAAGTCTGGTTCATTCTTGGGAACAATTTCTAAACAGCGGAAGGTACCACATTCATCTCTACAAACAATAGTATTCAAATTATAAACACCATGGGACCCCGCAGTCATCATACCGCTCAGGAAGGAGACGCATTCTGTCTCCTAGAGATGAACGTACTTTAGTGTGAGACGTGCAAATCAATCCCAGAACAACAGCAAATGATCTTGTGAAGATGCTGGAGGAAACCAATACAAAAGTATCTATATCCACAGTAAAACGAGTCCTATATTGACATAACCTGAAAGGCCGGTCAGTAAGGAAGAAGCCACTGCTCCAAAACATATTTATTTATCTGTTATTTTACCAGGTAAGTTGACTGAGAACACGTTCTCATTTGCAGCAATGACCTAGGGAATAGTTACAGGGGAGAGGAATGAGCCAATTGTAAACTGGGGATTATCAGGTGACCGTGATGGTTTGAGGGCCAGATTGGGAATTTAGCCAGGACACCGGGGTTAACACCCCTACTCTTACGATAAGTGACATGGGATCTTTAATGACACCCGTTTAACGTCCCATCCGAAAGATGGCACCCTACACAGGGCAGTGTCCACAATCACTGCCCTGGGGCATTGGGATATTTTTTTAGACCAGAGGAAAGAGTACCTCCTACTGGCCCTCTAACACCACTTCCAGCAGCATCTGGTCTCCCATCCAGGAACTGACCAGGACCAACCCTGCTTAGCTTCAGAAGCAAGCCAGCAGTGGTATGCAGGGTGGTATGCTGCTGGCAAAACAGCCATAAAAAGCCAGACTACGTTTTGCAACTGCACATGGGGACAAAGATGGTACTTTTTGGAGAAATGTCCTCTGGTCTGATTAAACAAAAACAGAACTGTTTGGCCATAAAGACCATCATTATTTTTAGAGGAAAAAGAGGGAGGCTTGCAAGCTGAAGAACACCATCCCAACCGTGAAGCACAGGGGTGGCAGCATCATGTTGTGGGGGTGCTGTGCTGCAGGAGGGACTGGTGCACTTCACAAAATAGATGGCATCATGAGGAAGGAAAATGATGTGGATATATTGAAGCAACATCTCAAGACATCAGTCAGGAAGTTAAAGCTTTGTTGCATTTTTCTTTAATTATAAAAAATATATATTTTACCGGGTATGTTGACTAAGAACACATTCTTATTTACAGCAACCACCTGGGGAATAGTTACAGGGGAGAGGAGGGGGGTGGATGAGCCAATTGTAAGCTGGGTCTTCCAAATGGACAATGACCCCAAGCATACTTCCAAAGTTGTGGCAAAATGGCTTGAGGAGAACAAAGTTAAGGTATTGGAGTGGCCGTAACAAAGCCCTGACCTCAATCCCATAGAAATTGTGTGGGCAGAACTGAAAAAGTGTGTAAGCAAGGAGGCCTACAAACCTGATTCAGTTACACCAGCTCTGTCAGGAGGAACGGGCCAACATTCCCCAACTTATTGTGGGAAGCTTGTGGAAGGCTACCTGAAACATTTGACCCAAGTTAAACAATTTAAAGGCAATGCTACCAAAAACTAATTGAGTGAATGTAAACTTCTCACTGGGAATGTGATGAAAGAATAAAAGCTGAAATAAATCATTCTCTCCACAATTATTCTGACATTTCACATTCTTAAAATGAATTGGTGATCCTAACTGACTTAAGACAGAGAATGCTTTTACTAGGATTAAATGTGATCAATTGTGAAAAACTGAGTTTAAATATATTTGGCTGAGGTAAAGGATGTAAACTTCCGACTTCAACTGTATATACATTTTGAAACAGATGCCGTTTTTGTTGTTGCAAAAAAAATAGAGCAGGAAACATTGCTTTTTGGACCAAAGCCAATACGATGAAAGGGTGACATTTATACTGAGGGGTTGGCGGGACTTTTATACGTATTACGGTAATCAAGACTAGGATGGTTGGCTTTGTTGCCAGCAATACCTTTTCAAATATAAAGAAAAGTTGGCGGCATGCTACAGTTGGTGGCATGCTACAGTTGGTGGCATGCTACAGTTGGCGGCATGCTACAGTTGGCGGCATGCTACAGTTGGCGGCATGCTACAGTTGGTGGCATGCTACAGTTGGCGGCATGCTACAGTTGGTGGCATGCTACAGTTGGCGGCATGCTACAGTTGGCGGCATGCTACAGTTGGCGGCATGCTACAGTTGGCGGCATGCTACAGTTGGCGGCATGCTACAGTTGGTGGGAACAAGGTCTTCGGTTGAAAGGTGTATGATTGGAATTTTGACCAATCAGATCAGATGTGAGAAGGCCTGACGTAAATTAGTCGAAAGACCAATTAGTGGGAAAACAAATATCAGGATTGGGCTGCCTGATTAAACGTAGCCTTAAGGCGCGTTCCTCTGCTCAGTTGTTGCTGATGCCTGCCAGGTCTTACAATGCCTGGATAAATATTGTGCGTATCAGCTAGTCATATCATATGTTATACCAAACTGTCAGTCAATGACACAGTAGATGAAGTGGCACGCGACCATTGGTTGATGCACGCAACGTTCTGAGCAGGGGAACGTGACCTTAGGCATCTGGTTGATCTGTGTCACTAAGGACTATCCACAAGGCAAAGGCAAAACATCAAAATATAATAAACATCACATTTTCACTGAGTTTTCAACTAGAAATTAACCTGGTACATTGAAATATTGTCTTTAATAGAATGTAAAATCAACATTTCACATTTGGACCAGGTCCAAACCATTCCGTGACAGTCACTTCTTAAATCCGGTGCTTTGTCAGACTGAATATTCATTTAGTCACTTTAGAGTTATAAAGATCTTCATTACAATAAGGGCAAATCAATTTGTTTTGGTTCAGAGTAACTGTTCAAATTGTCATATGAAACATTTCCTTTCTGTCCAAACCATCTGTTTTTGGAGTTGTTCTAGCACTGTTGATGTTTACAGATTCCCCCTGTTTGAATTGTACAGCCTTGTGGTTCGTTTGTGTGTGTGTGTGTGTGTGTGTGTGTGTGTGTGTGTGTGTGTGTGTGTGTGTGTGTGTGTGTGTGTGTGTGTGTGTGTGTGTGTGTGTGTGCGCGTGTGTGTGTGTACTTTCCCTGGCCGTTCCGCTCAACTACAGAGAAAAAATAATATGAAGCAGAGGAGCCAAGGAGCCCAAACATAAATTATTATTGATTTAATCACATAATCAGCCGCAAACACTTCAAGCCAAGATAGCAAATCCATAATAGCCTCCCCACATAACCACCCTCACAAATTTACCATCAAACCCCTCCATGCGCGGACAGCAAACAGAGGAGCCAAGGGTCACCTTCAGTCGCCGGCAAAATATTGACGTTCCTAATGCTTAAATATGTTTTTGAGTTAAGCGTTATCAATCACCGATAAGGGCCTGCCGACTGTAAAATCTGATCTAGCACATCTATCAGAGGACAAGGGGAGCATGACATCAATTGTGTTGGAGACAGACATGTCCCTTTGTGGCAGGTTTAGCCATCTGTGGTACAGACAGCAATGTTGTCTCCCCTTCTTTAAGAATCAAACGCTTATGCTTTTTGCTCTCCTCAGAACACAAACAGACCAATCAATGTGTGTGCGTGTGTGTGTGTGTGTGTGTGTGTGTGTGTGTGTGTGTGTGTGTGTGTGTGTGTGTGTGTGTGTGTGTGTGTGTGTGTGTGTGTGTGTGTGTGTGTGTGTGTGTGTGTGTGTGTGTGTGTGTGTATGTGAACATACACTCATACAAAACATTAGGAACACCTGCTCTTTCCATGACATATAGATGACCAGGTGAAGGCCATGATCCCTTATTGTCACTTGTTAAATCCACTTCAATCAGTGTAGATGAAGGGGAGGAGACAGGTTAAGAAGGATTTTTAAACTTTAAGACAATTGAGACATGGATTGTGAATGTGTGCCATTTAGAGGGTGAATGGGCAAGACAAAAAATGTAAGTGCCTTTGAATGGGATATGGTAGTAGGTGCCAGGCGCACCGGTTTGTGTCAAGAACTGCAACGCTGCTGGGTTTTTCATGCTCAACAGTTTCCTGTGTGTACCAAGAATGGTCCACCACCACCGAAGGGACATCCAGTCAACTTGACACAACTGTGGGAAGCATTGGAGTCAACATGGGCCAGCATCCCTGTGGAAAGCTTTCAACACCTTGTAGAGTCCATGCCCCGGGTGGGTGCAACTCAGTATTAGGAAGGTTGTTTGGCATACTCAGTGCATATTACAATTATAAAGATATTATTTTAGCATCACATATCGGCATTATTCAGCGCTAGCAGTGAAACTTAAGAATATATAATTAAAATAAATAACATTGTACTTGAGTTTTTGTTAGATTACAGTGCACAGGAAAAAGATTATCTTCAATAAGAATATACAAGGTGACAAAATCATTTCACACTGAAATAAGCTGTTTTTTAATGAATAAAAACAAAATACTTACATTGTCTTTATTTTTCTCATAATTTGAAAGTATATCGACAAAACCCTCATGAAACTTCCTGAAGCTCCTGAAGTCGGCTTTCTTTGTGACCTTGGGAGCAGGCGCAAGGTGAAATTGTGCGCTTACCTTTTCCAAAAAGTTTTTCATATAGAGACTGGGCTTGGTTGGTGAATCGGAAACAGGTGCGTGACACAGTAAGCTGCTCTCTGACCCGTGGAGGAAACCCTGAATGGCATTTGCTCTATTGGTACAGTGTTCATTCTCAGCTCTGAGAAAGATAGCTAATCATAACAGAGTTGATACACAGTAAGACTAAAACAGAAAATGTACCTTCGATTTGTCAAAACCAGACCATTCTGAATTGGTTGGAATTAATATGAATGTGTTTCACCATGCATTCACTAATGTGAACTGCCTTACTAATACAAGAGGCTCTCAAGTCATACACAGTAATGGAAAATGGAAATGACGGCCATCTTATTTCACACGGATATTGAAAAATGAATCAGATGCAGTTTGTAACTCGGCTTCGACGCCTAGCTATGCGTCCATTCAATTGCCCATCCCTGTCCACATTGCCTTGAGCTATGCAAGCCTAATTGTTTACCAAAGGGTTGCGGCTCATTTGCTCCTGGAGATTGGGCCTAATTAACACTAAGTTGTCTGAACACGGAGGAGCGCTGTCCACTCCACTTTAATCTAATCTGTAGTCTTTCAAAAAAAAAGAATGAGATCATTTACACCTCATTAACGAGGGAATGTAATGTCTGGGCATTCATCATAATGATTGCTTATCATTTCACTTTGCAATATTATCTCCTCTAATGAAACGGTTCACACAACTGCCAAGAGGGTCTTAATTGGTCGTGTGAAATCACAGAGCACCCGGCAGCTTGCCACTACGTGTGTGAAGTTCTAATTTGCAAGGGGGGAGGGGTTCAGTGGTAGCAGTTGATGACAACACTCACACTCAATGCGTAGATAAATACCCTCACACCCGTGGATAGTGAGGTATAGACCTACATAGAAATAGAGCCGAGAACATAGAATCACATAAACAGGTTGAGTTAATCGCTCAGTGACATTCACTGGAATCACTGGAGTGAAGACAACACCTGTGCTTTAAGTTAAAAGCCTTGTTTAGAAAACACAAATACTTTATAATAAGGGCATAGCAAGGGTGAGCATTGACATGTCCTCTCCTGTGGACAGTGGTAGTTCTCAACTATCTTGCTGTGCCTGGGTCTGTCCATGATACTCCTAATGTTTGACTGTGGAGCTCCTCCCTGTCACTAGTGTACTAGCAGGTCTAGGACCAGGGGTGAATGTGATTAGCCTGGTGGACATGGCTTTCACACTGATCCCAGCTTTGCTCTCCCGATGGGAAGCATGACAGGAAAAACATCCTGCCAATATTCCACTTTTGCATGATGTACACTCATATTATCCCATTGCCCAGCCACCAAGAACTCTCATTTCCTTGGTAGAGTTCTTTAATAGAGGATGAAATGCATCCTTGCCAGGCTGTGGTCCACCTTAAGAGAGTCCATGCTTGACTAGGGAGAGGGATGCAGCACTCTGCTCACTACCCTGGCTCTGCTGGCTTAGAGGAGCTTAGACTGAAGATGTCATTTTGCGCTCTCGCCCCGGTCAGAGTGGTTAGGCGTTAATTGTGGCCCCTGGTCTGTGAGTGGAGCAAACGTATGTGTAACTGAGGAGCAAAGACTTCCCTAAATTGAAATCTGAGCAGCGTGTCTGATAGCTCGGGCTATTTTCACACCACTGTGCAGTTTTGAGACGCGCTAATAAATCGGCAGTTCATTTTTAATCAGCCATTGAAAAGTTTTTGGGGAATTGGACGTTTTTTTACTGCAGTCCCCTGAGCCCTATGCACTCCTCTCTCAACCTTTGCCGTTTCTCTCCAGATATCAGCCACCATCGCTATCTATCCCTCATCCTTCCCTATCCCGCCACTCTTTATTTAGCCAATTGTCAAAATACACAACGACTTTCTCTGCAGATGCCTTTTCAACCTCTTCTTACACCTACTCTCTCCCCGACTTTTCTCACGCTTGAGTTATTTTCTACTCCGTCCTCTGTATTCTTCCCCTTCTCCTCCCGTTCTCTCTCTCTTTCCCTCGCCACAGAAGCCGACTCATAACCCTGTCCACCGTTATTAAATACCCCTCTTAACATCTCCTCTGCGGAGGCAAACGGCCGCCCTGCCTGCCATAACTGCGTGCTGATATGATTCATTCGGTCCCAGCGGAGCGGTGTAATGAACAGAGATGTATGCTCGGTCGCCTTGTACATGTAACCCCGGCGTGTTCCGAGGGGCGGCCGCCGCTGTAATATGATAAGTGCCCTGTCGATAGGCTGTATGATATGCTAATCATACTAACACACAGAGCCCGGGGCACTCTAGCGTTTATTTATGAAGGCTTGACCTGAGGGAGAGCAATAATTGGCTTTTCTCTGAACTCTCTAACCCAGAGAGCCAAGGGAACCGCCAATCACACACATCTGAGTCGTAGAATTCCCCCCACTGCTCTCCCCGCGAATGAAATGGCAGATTTATGCAAACATCCCAGTGTCTACATTTCCCTTGCTCCTGTTTGTCACGGGGGTCCATGTCGACAGTGGAATTATTAGACTAATTATGAAACTACACTGATGGAAACATACATTGATCTGCTATATTGCATGTACTGTCTAGCGGCCTCACATGTTTCTTTGGCTGGATGTTTTCTCTGTTAATTCACTGTATATTCATGTGTTACTACGCTCTTACAAAAAGGGTTGTCCCCATAGGAGAACCCTTATTGGCTGCAGGTAAAACCCTTTTGGGGTCCGTGTAAAACCCTTTGTTTCACATGGAACCCAAAAGGGTTTTTACCTGGTACCAAAATGGTTCTACCTGGAACCAAATAGGTTTCTTCAAATGATTCTCCTATGGGGACAGCCAAAGAACCCTTTTAGGTTCTAGAGAGCACCTTTTTTTCTAAGAGTGTAATTGTCATAAAAGTTATCTATATTCACTATCCGGCCTAAGGCACACACTCCACTTATCAGGTATGCGCTTAAAAGGTTATTTCATTAGGCGATAATTGAGCTTTTTTAAAGTGTTCCGTTCAGCGTGTAACAGAAAACACACAGTCGAGATAATCAGGGGATTGTATTTTGCTGGTACTTGAGGTTTCTTGGCAGCGGAAGATGGGTGGGTGGTCGGCGGAAGATGGGTGGGTGGTCGGCGGAAGTCAGCTGGGCTCTTCATTTGTACTGTGGGAGGGACATGAATAATCGCCTCCGTCAAAAGCCCCAGCCTCACACAGGGGGAGGCTGATCTGATATGTTTGTCAATTTCTCCTTGAACCTTGTCTCTTAGAAACAACTTGCATTTGGCTTTGGATGTTTGCATTTAATTTCATTGGATTGAGCGATCATGAGCAATCCTACAGGTAAATCACACAGCCACCAAGAATAAGCTCCATGTGACCTTTGCATTGTAGTTTACCAGATGGGGTGTGTTTAAGGAAGCTAAAAGGGAATGAGAATCTGTCTCACACTGTCATAGGCTCAAAACCCTGCTATCCAATTTGCTATCCAATCAGTGTACAGTTATGCTACCTGTAGTGATGAGAAAATTGCCAAACAGCTCTCTTCTGTTAGTATTAGTCAGGTTTGGTGTTTTGAAGAGTATGAAGGCAGATACAGTATGTGTATTTTCCTCTCACAAAGTTTTTTGAGATGGAAATTCAACTTTTAATTTAATTCATGATGTGATGGTGATAATGTGCTCATAATAGGAATCATTTTTAAATATTGCTTTCAATTTGTATATATTCAATATATTACACTTCTTATTTATTTGGTCATTTTATTTGTTCATAAAATTGGTTGATTTTTTTTTTTTTGTAGCATCAGGTAACGTGTCAAGAAACGATGAAAGCTGTTTAGTTCTCCGAAGATTATAAGGGAGCATTCAATCTGAAAGTATTAGCTCGTTTTATTTTTCTTTGTACAGTCTTGTGTTTTACTCAAAACAAAAAGTGCAAATGTGTGTTGGGGGCGGAGCGAGAGCTAGTGCCTAGCTAGGCCTTGCATCTGTGAGCTGGGGGAAACAAAGGTTTGTTTGTGTGCCTCAATCACTCTTGCTCATGAAAGCAGACACTTACTTGGAGAAAAAAAAAGTCTCATTTTTTCAGGGAAACACTCTAAAACCAACATCCTGGGTATAAATTTGCAAAACGCAATACAGGCCTTATTGTGTGTGGTGGATGTGGGACGCATACGAATAGCCCCCCTGCCCCCTTCTCTTCTCCTCCTCCAAATAGTCCTGCCTCAGTCCCCCAACCCCCTCTGCTCTCCATACAACCTAGTGGCTAATGTACAAGAAATCAACAAAAGAGGGTCTCGGAGCCACTGTTATTTTATCTTCGACTTTTTTTTTATTTTTATTTTATAGTATTGAATTCTAAGTTTTCTCTTTGCTTTTTCTCACTGACACTCTAAACCAGAATTCAACCTACTCCGAGCCTAATCTAAGAGGAGATTGATAAGATGATGGGGTTTCAGACACCTGAAACCCCACCTCCCCTTTATCTTTTTTAGATGCAAGTGGCTGTTCCACTGGTTGTCATAAGGTGTATGCTTTTAGAGAGAGATCATTTTGTGTGGGAGGGGGGGGGGGGGATAAAGTTACAAGTGTGCTGCTGGGGCGGTGGCGCTCGACAGTATCTGAGGAGCGAATGAGACGGCAGGCAGGAGGCTGAATGCAGCAGCCAGTTAGGCCAGAGGAAGGGAAGGCTGGGAAAAAGAAGCCTTGGCAGTGATACCAGGTCAGCTCCAAGCCCCCACCATAGCCCAGCCCACGGCACCAGGTGTCCTCTGAATTCAAATGATACTCTTATTCATAGACTGAACTGACTGAGTATTAAAACTCAAAAATTTGCAAGTGAATGCTGATATAATCCCAGGAAATATGTCTCCATTAAAGGGGGTGTCCCATTAAAGGAACAAGGCGGTCTTTGTGCGAGACTTTATGTATATTTATCAAGGTTTAAAAAGGAGGCAGGGGTGAGTGTGGGGTGGGGGTGGTGAGGAAGGCATTTCCAACTGTTTACATGTTAATTCCAAACTTAACAGCCCTTGTCCTGGAACTATTTATACTTAAAATGCTAATCATTTTTTTCTTTTTTCTTTTCTCCTGTTTTGCAACTTAGACTCTTGACTGTAGACGTGCTAATGCAAATGTTTGTATGGAAACTAGCTTTGAAATGTAAACACTTTACGAACAGAGATTTTCGTGCTATGATCATTTTGTCGGTTGGTCAGCATCCGGAACGACACAACGTCAAGATGATAAAGTTTGAGTTGCTTAATTTGACCTACGTCATATTTAGTATTATTTGCACTGTGAGGCAAGAGTCTGGTTTGATTTTTAAAATGGTGAATAATAATGTCAGAATGATTTAGTGTTTGTCAAGGCTCAGGAGAAGACCCAGATGCAGACAGTTTCGAAGCAACAAAAGTTTATTACAAAAACAGAGGGGCAGGTAAATGACAGGGCAGGCAGAGGTCAGTAATCCAGAGCAGAGTCCGCAAGGTACAGAACGGCAGGCAGGCTCAGGGTCAGGGCAGGCAGAGGTCAGTAATACAGGGTGGTGTGACAAGGTACATAACGGCAGGCTCAGGGTCAGGGCAGGCATAGGTCAGTAATCTAGGGTGGTGTGACAAGGTACAGAACAACAGGCAGGTTCATGGTCAGGGCAGGCAGAATGGTCCAAAAAGAGAGACAGAAAGGAGCACGGCAAAACTGCTGGTAGGCTTGACAAAACAAAACAAACTGGCAAAAGAGAAACAGAGAACACAGGTATAAATACACTGGGGGTAATGAGGAAGATGGGCAACACCTGGAGGGGGTTGGAGACAAGCACAACGACAGGTGAAACAGATCAGGGTGTGACAAGCGTTGATCCAGGAAATACTCTTTCTGTTTGGTGCATACTGTACGCTCGGCCCAACGGTTATTTATAACTCTGGGAACTTCAATGGTAATCTCATGCAAACACCAAGAAAAATGTACTTTATGAGTAGTGCAGTGGAAGACAGAGAGAAAGGGAAGAAAGAGAAAGGAGAGAGAGGAAAAGAAAGGAAGAAAGCATGAGAGAGGTTATGAATGTGGTCAGCTCTAGCGCCATGGCAACTGGTCAAGAGACCGCAGAAAAGGAACGTGGGTAATGAAATGCTACAACCTCTCATACAGTCTATGGGTTGGCGTTGGACATTCATGTTCAGTCTGGATGATTTTCTGTTTGATTTGGTATGCTTTTGGTTGACTTTCTTTTGGTTGGCTTACTTTAAGCTGACATGGTTTGGTATATGTTGTGATTTGTTTGGATGAATTCGAGCATGGATACATTGAATTAAGTTTGTTGCTCTTCCCAATATCGCGCCAGCCAGGGTTATTTGTTAAGTGCTGCTTTTTGGCAATTAAAATGTGTGACGGTAAAGCATCTATTCACTATTGAATGTGTCACCACGGCCTTCCTTGCTTGATACTTTTGTATATGCATAAAGACACTCAAATTACATTTCATATACCCCGAATAGAACATTGGATCTAGCCCAGTCACTTTAAATCATTAAGTATAAGCACAGACCTTGCAATATAAGTTAAGTTCCATAAAGTGCCAAGTTCATGCAGTCTTTGCAAACTCAAGCTGAAAGCTTTGAATATGCTGTCAGGCAAATTGGTTTGCACCCATTTTAAGGGTGAATACAGTCTTTACATGTGAGTAGTTTCAAACTTCCAAACTACGAGAACTGTCACGTAAACTTTGTAAAAGTGGAGGCCTAGAGTTGGTGGTCAGCGCTATGGCTGCGTGAGGTAGTTACGCTGGATTTAGGGGCGATGCATTCTGAATCGAGAGCTTTTATGACTACTGATAATGACGCTGTGTGTTTCAGTTTTTCTGTATAATTATCTCGCACACAAAACGGTTTGATAACAAACTTTTAACATGCAAATTCCCGGTTGGACTGGATCCTCATCAAACACCAGTAACTGATACCTCGTCTAGAATTCAGGCCTCCACACTCTGCACTTCGGCAAATCTGCATGAATCGCAACACTCTCTTTCTTTCAGTCTAATTATGATGCTAATATTAGCACTCTGAACAAAGAAGCAATTCCAGTGACAGAAATGAGAAACGAGAATGCTCTCCTTATACAAAAGAGGAAGTACAGGGGTATTGTCTGGGCTACAAGACCGCAGGCTCCAAAAAGGCTCAGAAGCCCATGTCTACAACAAGGTTGTGTTAGCCTGCTTACATGATCACCTGAAATTATGCACAGCCCATTGTGATCAAATATCATAAATGGATGCATGAATACCCACAGAACCACCCCTCATCCAATGCGGGCCAAATGACTATTTCTATAACGGCCAGAGCTGTGGAGTAGACAATTAGTCATATTTGTCTGCTGAAATTAATTGACAGAGATGCGGGAGACAGAAAGAGAGAACAAAGGAAGCTTTTTGTCAGTTCTTCCATCTGACAGGGATAATTAGATATATGAAATTGAAATTCCTCTGTGGGGGGTCCTGTTTACAACCCCAGTTTCCATTCCACTCCTCTCTCCTCTCCTTTTGTGTTCCTGTTTACGCTAATGTGGCTTCAGTGCTTCTCCCTCTGTGCTAAAAGCAGGGTCCTCTAGCCTGGCCATGGGAGAAGGCAGTAGGCACACCACTCACTCACACAGCATTCAACCTCTTCATTTTTCACCTGAGACAAATGTTCAGAATTTATTAGGACAGTGTTGATTTAGTTTCTAGAATTTGTACATGACCGGTCAAAACTTTTAGAACACCTACTCATTCAAGGGTTTTTCATTATTTTTACTATTTTCTACATTCTAGAATAATAGTGAAGATATGAAAACAATGAAATAACACATATGGAATCATGTACAGTAGTAACCAAAAAAGTTTTAAACAAATGTTATATTTGAGATTCTTCAAATTAGCAACCCTTTGCCTTGATGACAGCTTTGCACACGCTTGGCATTCTCTCAACCAGCTTCACCTGGAATGCTTTTACAAATAGTCTTGAAGGAGTTCACAAATATGCTGAGCACTTGTTGGCTGCTTTTCTTTCACTCTGTGGTCCGACTCATCCCAAACCATCTTAATTTGGTTGAGGTCGGGGTGATTGTGGAGGCCAGGTCGTCTGATGCAGCACTCTATCACTCTCCTTCTTGGTAAAACAGCCCTTACACAGCCTGGAGGTGTGTTGGGTCATTGTCCTGTTGAAAAACAAATGATAGTCCCACTAAGCAAAAAAAAGATGAGATGGCATATCGCTGCAGAATGCTGTGGTAGCCGTGCTGGTTAAGTGTGCCTTGAATTATAAATAAATCACAGACAGTGTCACCAGCAAAGCCCCTCCACACCATAACACCCTCCTCCTCCATGCTTTATGGTGGGAAATAAAGATGCAGAGATCATCCGTTCACCCACACCGCGTCTCACAAAGACATTGGAACCAAAAATCTCCAATTTGGACTTCAACCTTAGGACAGAGTTCCACCAGTCTAATGTCCATTGCTCGTGTTTCTTGGCCCAAGCAAGTCTCTTCTTCCTATTGGTGTCCTTTAGTAGTGGTTTATTTGCAGCCATTTGACCATGAAGGCATAATTCACAGTCTTCTCTGAACAGTTGATGTTGAGATGTGTCTGTTGCTTGAACTCTGTAAAGCATTTATTTGGGCTGCAATTTCTGAGGCTGGTAACTCTAATGAACTTATTTTCTGCAACAGAGGTAAATCTGGGTCTTCCATTCCTGTGGCAGTCCTCATGAGAGCCACTTCCATCATAACGCTTGATGGTTTTTGCGACTGCACTTGAAGAAACTTTCAAAGTTCTTGAAATGTTTCGTATTGAATGACATTTATGTCTTAAAGTAATTATGGACTGTCGTTTGTCTTTGCTTATTTGAGCTGTTCTTTCCAGACTTGGTCTTTTACCAAATAGGGCTATCTTCTCTATACCCCACTACCTTGTCACAACCCAACTGATTGGCTCAAACACATTAAGAAGGAAATAAATTCCACAAATGAACTTTTAAGAAGGCCCACCTGTTAATTGAAATGGATTCCAGGTGACTACCTAATGAAGCTGGTTGAGAGAATGCTAAGAGTGTGCAAAGCTGTCATCAAAGCAAAGGGTGGCTATTTGAATAATCTATTTGTTTAACACTTTTTTGGTTACTACATGATCCCATGTGTTATTTCATCGTTTTGATATCTTCACTATTAAATAGTAAAAATAAAGAAAAACCCTTCATTTAGTAGGTGTTCTAAAATGTTTGACCGGTTGGTGCATGTGTGCGTATAATTTTAAGTATAATCGTAAGTATAATTTTGACAAACTATTTTTGAAGTGATGATGCTAGTGCTACTCTATGTTCTGGAAGACAGACTATAAAGGTCAGGGAGTGACTTCTGATGAAAGGCCAATGTGGTTTGAATGGAATTATGGGTAATGTCACCGGTCACCACAAAACAAGAAAGGCTTCATGATAGTTTCCCTCTTAAATGATGAGAAACATAGAATGTCATTTTTCTCACGGCCCAGACATCGAAGTGTACAAGACGATCCAGATGTCAAATATGAAATTTGAATTGTGTCATTCAACCGTCCAAGGATATCTTGCCACGCTTGTGTACAATTGCAAATATGTAAAAGAAAAAAAAAAAGAAAAACAAAAAAAAAAATATATATATATATATATATATATATATAAAAATAAAGATTTTTTAAAAGACGATGAACTATGAACTATCAACCAGTCATTTTTTTTTGAACACAGGCACCCGCAGATAGAAAGGAAATGTCACAAAATGTCACCTGCTGACCATCTTTCCAGTGCAGCGTTAATTATAATGTTCTGATCAGTACAGGAACAGGTCAGGGATATTGGGTCCAGCAATTGACACAGTTACAGTAAGTGTTCTTTTGGATGTAGTCACATCTGAACATGGGCAAACTCTTACCTCAATGGACTAGAACTATTCCATATCTCACTTCTGTTTATTCTGTAGCTTCTGTGGCAAAATGCCAGTCGACGGTTACATCTCTGTCACATAGACTGACTGACCAAAGAAATGTTTAGGAAATGACACAGGACATCTTCATTGGTGAGTTGTTGTGCTTTTGATGTAACTGGGCTTAAGGGAGACGACGTAATAACAAGTTAGCTTGGACTTACAAATTCAAAATCATACATTTTTGTTATGTACAGCATAGTAACATTCGATGACCCCCTACTGTCTTTCACCAAAATAGACCTCCGTCAAGGCGACGAAACTCGAGCCAAAGTGATCGCTAACGGTTCGTCCGAGAGCAGAAAGAAGTAACTCCCAAAGGAAAAGAGGAAGGCCAGGATGCAGATATGATTTGAACCCGGAAAGAGCTTTGTGTCTAATGCTTGCCACATTCGCTCTTGAACGAAGGTCTAATTACCCATTGGTATTTGGTGCCAGCGTTCCCATGTCCCAGACCCAGCCTCCGGGCTCTACAGCCCCATTGCAGTGCTGCGTCCTGGGCCAGCTGCCTCCCAAACACTTGCAGGTACGGCCGGGCTAATGGTCCTACCACAAGGGAGGCAGATGAAAGAGCAGGAAACTGCTGCCAGAACCCCTGAAACGGTTTATAGTGAAGAGAGTAGAGTGAGAGAAGAAGAAAACGAGAGAGAGAGAGAGAGAGAGAGAGAGAGAGAGAGAGAGAGAAACAGTGAGAGTGAGTGAGAGAGAAATTGAAAGAGAGAAGGATGGAAAATAGAATATAGAGCATTATAAAAAAAAAGAGAATAAAAATGCTAAGTGATGTCCAAATCCTCCAGCGCACAGTGATTTGAACCATGGAAACCACGATGGGTCTTCTTCTTGTTGTTTTTGGAAGGACTATTGTGGTGAAACTGGGATACTTGAACCAACAATTATTGCCGTAATCAATAAACACGTCCAACATCTGATTAATCCAGCCATATTCCGTGAGGCGTATTGAAAATGCATCTGTCTGTGTGGGGAAAACATAACTTGTTTTGAAACACACCGACATTAAAATAAAATTAAAAATGCATTCCAAGCATTCCAAAGGATTTCAGTTCTATAACTACTTAACTTTGTAAGTGTAATGGTTAAAAGGTGTCCTTCATATCCTGGTGTCAACGGAGGTGATAAAGTGAAAAATTAAGGTGTGGTCTAAGTGACACAGTATTTCCAGAGCTCAGTCTCGGTGACTCCATTACACTCCAGAAACAGGAATTCCCACAAGCTGGATAAACACGTACAAGTGTTTAAGGGGAAAAAGCCATGAGATAATCTATCTGTCCTTCTTCAGCATGAACATGTTCAGGCTTATGGGTATATCTTATCATAGACATGTGTTTTAGCCATTTGTTTAGGTGTGGATGTGTTTGTCGGCTGTGCGATAAGACCTCCCTTAGACACTGGCTCTCGTTTAAACATATTATTGTATTACATTATGGAATTGTCTATTGTCATAGTAGTTGATTGGGAAAATGTGTGTGTTTTTGAGGGGGGTGGAGGGGACATTTAAGACATTTACATTTAAGTCATTTAGCAGACGCTCTTATCCAGAGCGACTTACAAATTGGTGCATTCACCTTATGACATCCAGTAGAATAGTCACTTTACAATGGGGGAGAGAAGAAGAAGAAGAAGAAGAAGAAGAAGAAGAAGAAGAAGAAGAAGAAGAGAGAAACAGAGAGAGAACTCTGGTGTGTCAAGTGGAAGGGAGGGAGGGGGAGAACAGGGACGAGAGAGCGCTGGGCCAGACATTTTATGACTTTCAGTATTACTTCAGTTTTGTTTTCTTAGAGGGCTGACTGTCACAATGAGATGGCTCAGGAAAGGCAGTCATAACATGTCAGTGTTTCTGAGGAGATAACTCGAACTGTGTTGATCCTAATAGATTTAGGCAGCTGGCTTGATGAATAATGGGCTAAATGGAACAAGCAAACATTTGCGTTTCTTTTCTTCTTTTTTTGTTGTTGATTTTGTTCCACATTGCCACTATTTCACTTTGCATAGCTGAGGGTATAAATCCTAGGACTGTGTTTGAAATACGGGGCCCGTCATTGGACTGTGTTACTATGCTACAGCCTCTCCCTTTCGGCTCAAACAAGGTCTGGTTGGCTTATCATTGTGCGTGTGCTTTTGCATGGATGTGTGTGCGTGTGCACATTTGTGGATGACTGTGTATCTATCACATGTATGTGTTTGAGAGAGAGAGAGAGAGAGAGAGAGAGAGAGAGAGAGAGAGAGAGAGAGAGAGAGAGAGAGAGAGAGAGAGAGAGAGAGAGAGAGAGAGAGAGAGAGAGAGAGAGAGAGAGAGAGAGAGAGAGAGAGAGAGAGAGAGAGAGAGAGAGAGAGAGAGAGAGAGAGAGAGAGAGATCACCCCTGTTCACTGTTGTGCTGGAGGGGCAAGTCACTAAAACGCTCCAGTGACAGAGAATGAAAAGCTGTAATTCCTGCAGTGAAGTGGAGTCTGACTTGCTGGCGTGAAGGACTTCCTATCCATTGTTCTGGTGTCAAAGGGAACTAAAGGAGAGGGTCAGATATGGCTGGTAATAAGGACACCGTATAATGAGCAGGTGAACATTTAACAGATGCTCAGGGAGAGGGACTATGACAACCAAATCAAGCCTAGCAAAACCTTAGCATGGCAACTGGTGAGAAGCAGAAATACAGCAGCTCTGCTGCCCATACATACAATACCAGGCCGATGGAAGACCTAGATTTGACGTTCACTGTCAGCCAATAGTCCCAGTCATGGTCAATAACCAGGCCTTTTCCCCTCAGGATCCTGCTAAGGGATTCCACTAGCTACCAAAGGCTGATTGGGATTTTTCCTGGATGGATGTGATCAGCTCTCATATTGATAAGCAAAAGGAAGGAAGATGGGGGGGGGCAGAAATCAATCAGCTAATGAAACAAAGCAATACAATAGATCCGCAGGGAAAAAAGTGAAGTCATTCATTTGCAGAGACGGGATGATCCCCACCAACCACATGCATTGATTAGAAATGAGGTCTTTGTGGAAACCCTTGTGGGGGTATCATATTAGGAGAGGAGAACAATGGACGGGGGTCATATACTCTTTGGAGAATTTGTGCTTTACTGTGGCAAGAATGTAGGTTGACCGGATCAATTCTTAACCAAATCTCCTTTGACATTCCAAAGGCCTTGTCTCGTGGATTGTGACCAGTATGGCTGCAGGTGTGATCTTTTCCTTATATTTTTATGAATAACATCCGATAGATTTTCCCCAGCAAGTTGACTCGAGCGTGATTATGATATTGAATACGCCATAGCGTACACAAAAAAGGTCCTGGGCAAGGGTCAGAGGTGTTGGCTAATGTTCCATTTCTATCAATACTGCTATTGTTGATCATGATTTGTAATCAATTGCACTGCCGTGAGTCGTCTTCAGTGGTGCCTGTTAGAATGCATTTTGCCTGGCTGAGAGCTATGGGGTTTGGTAATGTACATGGGGGGGGGGGGTTATTACAATCTGTGTCTGTACGCAGATGAGCTCAGGTCTAGCTCTCTCCCTCTCAGCTTTAGACTTTTAGGTTGAACCCAACACAGCCAATCCTATTCCTAGAAATCCACAGTCCTCTCATCACCTCGCTCCTGGAGGACAGGGCATGTTGTACTTCTCGAATCATTTAATGTACAGAGAATTACTATTATTGCCACGACATGCAATATTCTGTGTTCTAACGACCCCGGGCCCGCCGTTTCATTACAGTATGCATGGTGTACGTTATAACTAAAAAAGGGGATGATCTCCTCTTGCCTGTCTTTTTTCTCCTGAGCTATCTTTGATGGTTCGCAACACACAACCGAAACGTTCAGCGCGTTTGTGCCGAAACCGAAAAGTGAAAAGCAGAGATACTCTGCACCAGTCAGGTCTCATCCGAGCTGCGGACACTGCATGCCTTTTCTGCAACCATTTGGAGGGGGTGATGTGAGATTGACGACTTAAATACTTCATCAATCAATGCTGAGGCCAATGTGTTGTTTTGTGATTGGTGGAGAATTCCGGCAATCCATCTTTTTCTACCAGGGAACTGGCCACTCAGGATTCCTCTCAGGTGCTCCCCATGTTGTTCCTCTCTTTCGTGATTTCCCGGGTTAACCTGTGTTGTGGGTGTGGGGGGCCTGTGGAAAGGGCCACATGCACCATGCCTTCACCTGTCATTAGTGTCTCTGTGACATGCATGCTGCCGCTACAGGTCTATGTGTCCCCTACGCCACACTGCAAAACACAAAACTCCAACACTCAACATTCCACTCTGCTCATGGGAGAGTTTGTGGGCATGAACTCAACAGGGGTGACACAGTAGTGTCCTGGTGATCGAGTGCCAAAATGAGTCAATGGGCAGGGAACTAGGCTGGACAGCTAGTTAGATGTTCCACTTCTTAGAAACCACCTTGCCTTTGATGAGGGGTTGAAGAGCCTCGTGAAACAACTGGCACGAGATCTGTTAGATTTAAAAATATATATATATATATTTAAATGTTAATTCAATTCATCAATGTAGGAAATACAGCATGCCTCTAATAGCACAATATGGCTCTCTCTCTCACGCCTCCCTCGCTCTCTCTCTCTCTCTTCCTTTCTTTCCCGTCTCCAGTTTCCTGTGGTTATAGTATTACTGAAGCCCCTGGGTTTGGTCAATTAAAATACATCCCTTTTTCTGCTCCCCCAGAGTCCTGTGATAGAATAACTGTGCAAGGGGTTAGCTTTATTTAGCTCCTTGAGGAGATAGCCAATGTTGTGTCAGGCAGCCACTCACAGCTAAATCAACAAAAACCCAGAAAAGAGGGTGAGAGAGGGGAGTGAAAAAAAGAAATCCCACATCATGTAAGTGAACGGTGCTCACTGCAGCACCGCAGCCCATGCTAAGCTCGGAGCTTGAACTGAAATCCTCTCACTTATCTCGAAATCCACTATGAAATACTGTTAGATGTGCTGTGATCCCTGGAGTTGGGTGGGGGACTGACAAGCATGTGGAGGGGAGATGAGTGTTACTGAGGGGATGAGAGGATGTGGGGACTGGACACAATGATATATCAGCAGCGTTGTGAGTGTGATTGACTGTTATCTGTGTGAGTAGTACCTATACGCTGTGATTTATTTGTGTGATTGTGTGAGTATGGTACAATAAGTATAAAACAAACGTTTTATAAATATTGGGTATTTGCAGTTTTGTCTGAATAGTTTGTGCTGTTCATTTGTGCTTACGTGCCTGTGTAACGTGTCATTTAGTTTTTTTCTGTGCGGTTTTGTACGTGTGCATGTTTATATTTGCGCTCATATGTGTGTGTCTGTGATTTGGTGCTCTAATGTTTTATGAGGGGGGATGATGATATTGGGAGTGTAGGCGTTCTTCATCTATACATAGCTGTAAGGCAAAGAGCAGGAAATAGAGTCCTAGCGTTTTGTTGTGCTTCGCTGCACCTTCTTATTAGAGGGGAACAAAATATAAAATAATGACTGGAAAATTGTAAGCTTGGATCCATTATAATTAGGGAGATCACAGGATACAAAAATGCAATTATTTTTACTTAAAAGCGAGCATAGGAATGTATTAGAGGATGTACAAACTCACACCCCGTACAAGAACACGCTTTGGAAGCACTGTGGCTGTAGTTGTATACTGTATATATAGCCAGGACACACACACACACATACACACACACACACACACACACACACACACACACACACACACACACACACACACACACACACACACACACACACACACACACACACACACACACACACACACACACACACACACACACACACACACACACACACACACTGACTCGGGCGTACACAGATGTACAAACCCCATTTGGACACAGATGCACACACACACCACACACTAACTCACATTACAACAACATACAAATAATTGAGAAGAATTTGCTGCTACATTAAGTTTAATGTGCTTGACATTCAGGGGGAAACGGTACACAGGGAGATCAGAGGAGAACATCCCTGCTGTATATCTCTGTCATCAAAGCAGCACAGGAGCCCATTTTAAGACCCCAAACCAGGGCCCTTAACAGTAATTAGCAGTCGCAAATGGACACAGGTCTGAGCTCTCAGCCGAATGGCCCACAGAGGGGTCACTAAAGGTCAACCCTCCCGTATGGAATGATATAAACAATCATCTATAGACCACAAAATCAATCAATCCCTTTTAACACTATCCACTTCCTGCTTGGACGCCCCTAAGGGTAAGAGGTCAGCAGACAGAGAGAGAAAGTGTAGGGGGCCAGAGAGACCGGACATTGTTCAGGCACTAGAAACACTCGGTCACTTACATCTATGAGGTTGTTATCTTCTCTCTAAAACTCACAGTTTGTTGTGAGCAAGACATGGAATCATGAACTGGAACGTTTGGAAATGTCACAATGACAATTTGTACAGTGGATTTATTACGTTTTCATACGTTTTCAGCAAGCAGGGAAAGAGAAGTGAAAGTATGAGGCTGAGACAGTTATGACTATGAATGCTTCTACATACAACAGGAAACTGGTAAAAAGAGACCAAACCAACATCCACAGGAGATGCCTCTGTTTATTTATTCCTCTGAGGCAGTGCAATGGGAGTGGAGGGCATGAAGCTGCTACCGAGCTGGATTTGAACCTCCATCAACCAATGAACAAACTACACACCGTAAATTCATTCTGACACCATGGCAACCCTTTTCTGGTTATTGTGAGAACAGGAATATAACTTTATCACGTGTTCAAATCACCTCTCTCTCAAATCCTTATGTCTCAAATATCTTCGAAATCAAAAATTATTACCTCAGCCAGTAAATATGCAAACATAATTGCCATATCGATTGCTTTTTTTCTTTCACTATTTTACATGTATTGTGTTGATACGTGGTGTTGTCAATAAAACATTCAAAATAACAAATTCTCTCAACGTTATTCATATCTTGTTGTTTGGTAATGTGGTAAACCAAGAATGCCAGACATTTTTCGTCCATGGACACCTGTCTTTGTCCAAATTATCTTTAATTAGCTAGATAGAAGAGAGTGAAGAGACAGTGAAGAGAGAGGAGGACAGAAAGAGAGAAGGAATTATAGAAACAAAGGCTTGAGGAATTGAATTACCAGACCCTTTTCTCATTATCAGTTATAGCCCCACCAGTAAGAGATAATGTTCCCATGACCCTGTCCAATACAGAGACATATTATTCAAGCCTGGCTTCTATGAAATTCCTGCAAATAAAACCTTTGTCCTGGGCAACGGCTAATTATTTGACAGATTGCTCCCCCGCTGGCTAAGGTTACAGTGTGGAGTGCCCATGTTTTAGGCCCCCGCACCCCCACCAGCCCCCACCCCACCGAGGGGCCACTTTGAGAAAATCCCAGAGGGCCTCATTCTTTTCAGGAGATTTTTCAGTCCCCCCCCCTGCCTCCCCCTTCCATCTATCCATCCAAAATCAGGGGAGCGTGTGTGAGTGTGTTTGTCTGTGTTTGTGTGTGTGTGTGTGTGTGTGGTGTGTGCGTGCGTGCGTGTGTGCGTGCGTGCGTGCGTGTGTGTGTGCATCCTAGCATGCTCATGTGCGTTGTTCCGTGTGCATGTATGTGTGCATGTGTGTGTGCACGTGTGTGTGTGTTGTAAGGTGGGGGTGGGGGGTAAGCAGGGCGGTATGTGTGTCAGTGACGGCAGTCATTTCATATTTTAAAGGGTGTTCTCAAGCAGAAATATGTATTCTTCCCAAGGAAATAAGGTTGATGGGGGAAGGCGAAAATAAAGCACTTTTTTCACCCTTTAGAATTGCCCAATAAAATATACATTTTATAAAATAAATTATTAGTGTATACATCAACTTGTATTATGCCTATGATCATCCAATATTTGATATATAATGCTGAATGGGACACAAAGAGATACTACTGTATTGTATTGCTATAAGTTTGAATTCCATTTGTAACCAAGATATGAACCATGACGAGTTGAACATCAGCACATGAAGGGATTGGCGTTCACAGTGTGACATCAGTGTTGGACCGGATGATCTAAAGAGATGGTTTTTGCTTTGAATTTTCTTCCCAAATGTCCAAACGTTACATTCTGCACTGCTTGACTGGTGGATGAACGACAACTTTGACCAAATTACAGGAATGATTACCCATCAATTGTCTCAACGTAATGATACTTTTAACAGTCATTTCTACATAGCAATATGCTTGCTTTGCACATACGTGTGGTTCAACACAATTCCACTTGAATGCAGAGAGAAAGGAAACACATACATGTGTCTGGTTGAAAATACAACAATATAGTTTTTTTTTTTTACTTTGCAGCTTGGCCATATAGTGGGTTCCAATTAAACAATTTTAGCTGCCATTTTGGGACCAACTGTAGTTGTTTGTGCCTGTGTTATGTGGTGGCGTGGTTCTTTCCGAGGCTGTGCTCACCTGGCATGAACCCAACCAAACAGAGCCTGGAGTATTCAGTGCTCAACCTGAGTGAAGGTCACACCAGACCAGCCTTTCACACTCCCCCTCCCCAATGAGCAAACATATGGCCACGGAGCACCTTGAACAAGTTTGGTTGGCCAGACACACTACTCCAGCCTGTAGAGAGAGATAGAGACTAAAGCAAAGGGCTCTCACTAGCTAGCGAGAGCAGGACAAGGAAAATAGGTGTTATATCAGGTCATCGTTAATGTGTTTGTCGTCCACAGGACCTGCTCTCACCTTAACCAAAACTTACCCAGGCCCACATAGTGGCAGACAAAGAGTGGTACACAACGTTGCCGCCTCTCTCTCTCTGTCTAGTTTATATATATATATATATATATATATATAGTGGGTGTAATCATAAGGTACAGTATCACCCCCTTGTTCAAACACCCTCGGTAATAGCTTCCATGCTTCCTCTGTGCTAAGCTCATTAGGGATTGACCCTAAGGCATGAAGGGAAAAAAAAGAGAGACAAAATATTTTGGATAATGGATGCGTGCTGTTTGGAGAGACAGTAAAAATAAACAGGTCTGCTTTGATAGTGAATATGCTCTAAAGTTGAGCCCTGCAGAGTGTGAGTTCATCACACGGGTTTAGTCTAGTTCATAACTCAACGTGGTGTGTCTTTGTGTGTTTGTGTGTGTTTGTGTGAGTGTGTGTGCATATGTGTAAACATTCGGGGGGTGGGGGGGGGGGTGATGACACACTGTTACATACTTTGTGAATGGGATCAGAGAGAGAGAGAGAGGGAACTCTGGTGTGTCAGTGTCCAGCTCACGCTTATGGAAGGCCGACTTCATTAGTCTCAAAGAGGAAACAAAGGAAGATGCTTCCTGAAAAAGTACCATCCCTCATCTGTGAGGCCACCTCCTAACACATTAAGAATCTGTATGCTCAATTAACCACTGGCAGGCTCATTTCTCTCTCTCTCTCTCTCTCTCTCTCTCTCTCTCTCTCTCTCTCTCTCTCTCTCTCTCTCTCGCTCTCTTTCTGTCACTCTCTCTACCCAGCTAGCAGATTTGGTTCCTTGGATGTTGTGGGAACATTTGTTATTGGTTTCAAGAACTTTGAACGTTTCTTCAAGTGCAGTCGCAAAAACCATCTCAAGCGGGGTCTCCCGAGTGGCGCAGTGGTCCAAGGCCCTGCATCGCAGTGCTAGCTGTGCCACTAGAGATCCTGGTTTGTGTCCAGGCTCTGTTACAGCCAGCCGCGACCAGGAGATCCATGTGGTGGTTCCCACCGTGAAGCATGGAGGAGGAGATGTGATTGTGTGGGGGTGCTATGCTGGTGACACGGTCAGTGATTTATTTAGAATTCAAAGCACACCTAACCAGCATGGCTACCACAGCATTCTGCAGCGATAGGCCATCCCATCTAGTTTGTACTTAGTGGGGCTATCATTTGAATTTCAATAGGACAATGACCCAACACACCTCCAGGCTGTGTAAGGACTATTTGCCCAAAGAGAAGAGTGACGGAGAGCTGCATCAGATGACCTGGCCTCCACAATCAGCCAAACTCAACTCAATTGAGATGGTTTGGGATGAGTCGGACTGCAGAGTGAAGGAAAAGCAGCCAAAAAGTGCTCAGCATATGTGGGAATTCCTTCAAGACTGTGAGTAAAACACTTCAGGTGAAGCTGGTTGAGAGAATTCCAAGAGTGTGCAAAGCTGTCGTCAAGCCAAAGGGTGGCTACTTTGAAGAATCTAAAAGCTAAAATATATTTAGATTTGTTTAACACTTTTTTGCATACTATATGATTCCATATGTGTTATTTCATAGTTTTGATGTCTTCACTATTATTCTACAACAATGTAAATAAAGAAAATCCCTTGATTGAGCAGGTGTGTCTAAACTTTTGACTGGTACTGTAAGTATTCAGACCTTTCCTATGACTCAAAATTGATCTCAGGTGCATTCTGTTTCCATTGATCATCCTTGAGATGTTTCTACAACTTTATTAGAGTCCAACTGTAGTAAATTATTGAATGAACATGATTTGGAAAGGCACACACCTATAAGGTCCAACAGAGGACAGTACATGTTAGAGCAAATACCAAGCCATGAGGTCAAAGGAATTGTCCATAGAGCTCCGAGACAGGATTGTGTAGAGGCACAGGTCTGGGGAAGGGTACAACATCATTTTGGCAGCATTGAAAGTCCGAAAGATCACAGTGGCATCCATCATTCTTAAATGGAAGAAGTTTGGAACCACCAAAACTCTTCCTAGAGCTGGCCGCCTGGCCAAACTAAGCAATCCTCCCTGGCTTTGGTCAGGGAGGTGACCAAGAACCCGCTCTGACAAAGCTACAGAGTTCCTCTGTGGAGATGAGAGAACCTTCCAGAAGGACAACCATCTCTGCAGCACTCCACCAATCAGATCTTGATGGTTGATTGGCCAGACTGAAGCCACTCTTCAGTAACAGGAACATGGCAGCCCACTTGGAGTTTGCCAAAAGGCTCTTAAAGACTCTCAGACCATGACAAACAAGATTCACTGCTGTTGAAACCAAAATTGAACTCTTTGGCCTGAATGCCAAGCGCACCGTCTGGTGGAAACCTAGCACCATCCCTACGGTGAAGCATGGTGGTGGCAGCATCATGCTGTGGGGATGTTTTTCAGTGTCAGGGACTGGGAGACTAGTCAGGATCGAGGGAAAGCTGAAAGGAGCAAAGTACAGAGATATCCTTAATGAAAACCTGCTCCAGAGCACTCAGGACCTCAGACTGTGGTGAAGGTTCACCTTCCAACAGGAGTGTCATCGGGACAAGTCTCTGAATGTCCTTGAGTGCCCCAGCCAGAGCCCGGACTTGAACCCAGTCAAACATCTCTGGAAACACCTGAAAATCAAAGCATCAATGCTCCCTATCCAAAGTGACAGAGCTTGAGGGTCTGCAGAGAAGGATTTGAGAAATTCCCCAAATGCATGTGTGCCAAGCTTGTAGCGTCATACCCAAGAAAACTCAATGCTTTAATCACTGTCAATGTACTGAGTAAACGGTCTGAAAAATGATGTAAATTAAAACCTGTAGGAATCGTTATGCTGAAGTACTGAAATTCCCACAGAATGACATTGTTTCTTTATGTTCTCTAAACTATTTGAGAATATTCCCAGTGTCAAACCAGATGTTCCAAGAACATTACCAAATTTGAAATGAAATGTAACCTTGTTTGAACTATCAGGAAACATTCAGCAAAAGAAATGAAATACCAAGAAAATATGTTTTTTTGTTGTTGTCAAGTTCTTAAATGTACTGAGCATGTTCGAAAGCCAAGCAACTATCCTGCACCATTCCCAGAAATGTGTGTGAAGGTTGTATGCAAAATACATATGGTACTCAGAACATTATGTGCTAACTGGGTCTATTTTGCTCTCTGTTTTCTCTACACACTCTCTTGCTCTCTGTCTCTCTGTCTCTTTCTGTCTCTCTGTCTCTCTCTCTTAATTTTCCCTTCAAAAAGCGTTTCCTCTCAGTGTCAGTTAGTTTGTCTCATAAGCTTGACGGACACTACGTTTTGCTACTTAAATATTTCTTATCAGGTTGGTGATTGGTGGAGTGATTCTCATCCTGTAAGTAATATTTTGTAATTCAACTGTGGATGTGGGTGGTCAATGATTAAAGTTGGAAACCGAAACACAGACCATGGCCATGTCCCTTCAATTCCCTCAACTCTCTCTCTCTCTCTCTCTCTCTCTCTCTCTCTCTCTCTCTCTCTCTCTCTCTCTCTCTCTCTCTCTCTCTCCCTCTCTCTCTCTCTCTCCACACACACACACTACCCTCCCCCGCCCCTGCCCACACACGCACACTCATCCCTCCCTGCCCATTTCCCCTGTTGAGCCAGCCTGTCAACTGGGGATCCTTATCTCCCCATGAGTGACTGTGAAAAATGACAAGTGTGAGGAGGACACACGGAGGATGATGGTGGCGGTGATACGCACCGCCGTCTGATTAGCAAGGTGAAGTGCCGCTCTTTAAAAATGCAGGGGTCAGAGGTATGAGACCTCCATCCAACACTTCACCACACTTCACACGCCCAACTTTTTTATGGCCTTTTGCACTCTCTCTCTCTCTCTCTCTCTCTCTCTCTCTTTTTTGGCGTGCAGCTGGCTGAGCACTTCCTTCTTCCTGTGGGGTCAGCAGTTTACTGTGCTGGTAGAGACCCTGACATGTCCATTAATTAATAAGACTAGAGCCCTCACATGATGGGAGACATGACGTCTGCATTCTGGCTACATCACCCTCTCCTCTCCTCTCCTCTCCTCTCCTCTCTCCTCTCCTCTCCTCTCCTCTTCTCTTCTCCTCTCCTCTCCTCTCTCTCCTCTCCTCTCTTCTCCTCTCCTCTCCTCTCCTCTCCTCTCCTCTCCTCTCCTCTCCTCTCCTCTCCTCTCCTCTCCTCTCCTCCTCCTCTACTCCTCCTCTCCTCCTCTCCTCTCCTCTGTCATCTCCTCTCCTCTCATCTCCTCTCCTCCTCCTCTCCTCCTCCTCTCCTCTCCTCTCTGTCATTTAGCCTAGATCATTTCCCTGTCACACTTTAGCGTGTTACCTCCACACCAGGATAAATGATATAACAATAGTCTCAACATTTTCTGATGTTCATTGCTTCGTGCAATCTGGTCAACAACATGTTGTTTGTGTGTGTGTGTGGGGTAGAACACAGAATGACAGACTGGTCCAATCTGGTCAGAACTAGAATGGGCCCAAAGAGAGGTGCTAATCATAACTCTGAGCTGGTCTTGTTGTGCTGCTGGCTAATTACCGCCATTATGTAGATGCAGAGTGCTGCTGATCAGTGTAGCTTGTTGTGTGTTTATGTATGTGTGTATGTGCATGTGCGCGTTTGTGTGCGTGTGTGTTTTGTTGTATGTGTGTGTGTTTTTTTGTGTGCCGTGGTGGCAGGGCCGATTAAGAGGGAGATTAGCTGGCCGTCCCAAGGAGGGGGGCAGGCTAGGGGGGCGAGAAGGGGGGTAGCGAGGGGCGTCCCTCTCCTGGAGACGAGCCCTGACCTTCTCATTTCATCCTCATTAGTATCTCATGTCAACAGAGCAGCCGCTCCTTAATCATCTGCTATCATCCCTGCACACACTCAGAAGCGCTCATACACACAGACACGTGCACACACACACACGTGCTCAACAAAAATCCCATTCACGCTAAAACAGACACAGATACATACACACATGTAAACAACCAATGCCGAGACACAAACTAAAAGATTTATACCATATTCACACACCTTTTATTGTATGCGTGTGTGACCTTTATTTAACTAGGCAAGTCAGTTAAACCCGGATGGCACTGGGGAAATTGTGCGTTGTCCTATGTGACTCTCAGTCATGGCTGGTTGTGATACAGCTTGGATTTGAACCAGGGTGTCTGTAGTGACACCTCTAGCACTGAAATGCAGTGCCTTAGACCACTGCACCACTCAGGAGCCCATATCTGTATGTCTGTATGAGAAGACAATGTATATAAGACAATGTATATAAGACAATGTATATGAGGATAATAACAACCTGTTATTTCATTATACTTTATTTTTAACGAACAACAATAAATAGAGTTCACATTCTGCCTTGGGCCAAGCATATATGTCTATTTATTGAATAAATGAGTGATTCTCTCCTTTTGATGTTGTTTTCTGTTCTATGTCAGAGACTGGACTCGTCTGTCTGGGTCAGCATGTGTGCCACAGTGGAGCCCAGTGCAGGGTGAGGGGGTTAGGGGACAAACAGGGCCCAGGCAGGGGCGAGGAGGGTGAGGGGACTGGGGGCTCGTGGTGCCAGCACAAATGAGCCCCATTCATTTCCCCACGTCGGCATATGGTGGCCCATTGTCCTCGGCCACAGAGGCAGAAGTGATGCAATTTGTTGGCATGTCCTGTCATGTCATAAACTGCCCATCCCACTGAGGCCCCGGCAGGACAGCAGAAGGGCAGCTTGTTTCACCGAGTTTCACAGCTTCACATGTGTCCTCTGAAAACAGCAGTGGCTCAGACACGCACGTGCACGCATACGCACGAATGCAAAACGTGCGCACGCACAAAGACACCGACATGGACATATCTGTAATGCTTACCCAGCACTTGCTATAAATATTTTGACATCAAAATTATTCTCCTCAAAGAATAACATGTATTGCAATGAGGAGAGCAAATTTTGCGGAGGATTACAGCATATCTATGTCAATCTCCGTTCTCCATGTTATCTCAATGGAGGGGTTTTGCTGTAGTTACAGATGGGGTCACCCAGAGTATTAAGATTTTATCATCATCTTTATTTACATGATCCTGTTCTTATGAGTCAGTGTCCTGAAATGAAACTGTACATGGCTCACAACAACAACGACAACAACCACAACAACATAACCAAAAACAACGGTAAGAATCAATTAAGACTCTATGAGCCACTTCACTCTTGAACCCCATGTCGTTTCATTACTTCACCATGCCAAGCAACTCACTCACTCTGTCTGACAGGGGAGGGAACGAGCCTTGTGGAACTTCCTTTAAAAAATGAACTTTTTTTGACAGAGGTGCACAATATATGCAGCGAAAGCTGTGTGAGAAGTGTCTAGACAGTAGCACGTTCAGCTCAGACAGAGGAAAGCATGCGATCGCACAGTCACGCACATAGATAGGGCTGATGTGTTGAAAGAAGCTTGGGTGGCACAGGTCAAGTGTCACTGAACCCATTTCACACTTACATTGTGTGTGTGTGTGTGTGTGTGTGTGTGTGTGTGTGTGTGTGTGTGTGTGTGTGTGTGTGTGTGTGTGTGTGTGTGTGTGTGTGTGTGTGTGTGTGTGTGTGTGTGTGTGTGTGGGGTGGGGGTTGGGATCTGTGTGTGCATGTGTCGCCGTGTCAAACAGAGATTTGGATCTTATTGTCCACACAGCTTGCTCTCCTACCTTCCTCTCTGAAAGACAGCGGGGTCTCCCGGAGTCAACACAGAGGAAAAATTAGTCAGATAAATACCCAAACACACCAAGAAAACTTGGCCAACTCCCCAACTGTAGAGATGAATGAACACTTTTTTCAATGGTGTGAGGAACAGGTAGTCCATAGAGACTCAGTTACAAGTGCATTACAAGAGCAGGGAGTGACATCAGTAATTTTGGATCAATTGTAGTACTGAAGCAACAGAGTGGGTATATTTGCCTTAGATAGACTTAATCTAAGATGATACAGTAAACAGCTGTAATGCAAAAGCATAATATCATAGGTAATATCTATGACCTATTACGTGGTGGGTTTAGTGGTCAGCTTTTGCATTTAGTAATTGGGCAGACGCTCATTTCCAAGACACAAAGTCAAATCAAATCAAAATCAAATCCCAATGTGTTTTATAAATTCTTCACAGACGCGGTTGTTTGGGTGGTCAGAAATCCCACGAGAGACGCTCAAGAGATGATAGATGACTTCGACGGTGAAGAGGTGATCTCCTTTTTTGTCCCCCCACATGGTGGACCTGTCCCCCTGTCCCCCTCGACCCCCAGACCCCCGATCTACCCCCATACTCAGCCAAGCCACAAGCCCCAGCCACCAGTCCAGGCCTGTCACTGGCCTGCTCCCCATGTCTATCACTGGATGATGGATGGGGTGGGAGGTCTTGACCTCAACTCCCCAGAGTTCACAGATCTCATCAGCGCTGCAGACACCTCCAACCGCCGAAAGACAATGTCCCAAAATCATGTCTTTAAAGTGGGAAAATCTGAAGAAGAAAATAACACATTAGACACCGGTCTTCATCTACATGTGGGGATAGTACAAGCGGTGAGGTCACGTTTTTACAATATGCATATTAAACAAATAATTCAGCAAAATGACATAATGAAATATCTGTTTCCTTATCTTGGAAGCAGTCTACAGACGACAAGGCCTACTAAATCTATGGGAGAGACTGCAATCCACACATAAACTAGCCACTGCCACCAAATGCTAATATTAGGTGTGCGGCCATTTATGTAATTCATTTGATGTATCATATAATCTCCCATTTAGAAGGAGCATAGCCTGGGTGAGCTATAATCCTGGAGGTCTGGGAACATTTAAGACTAAAACACATATTTCCAGCCATACAACTGGCCCACCAGGTAGGATGGGGTGTCTAAAAGTAGACTCCTATAAGTCTAATAAGCTACAAGAAGTGAGAGAACCCAGCCAGCCAAGTCTACAACCGCCACCAATCTGACCATGTTTCAGCCAGAGGAGGAATCTCCGCTTCTCCCTTCGGCCCTGCGTTACTACGACAGCGAGATAGATTGATCTGCTAAAAAGACACAGAGACATAAATAAATAAATAAACCATGCAGAATGGCGTCAAGTTACAACCCACTGACACCGGGCATAGATCACTGTTATTTCCCGCTTTTGCAAAAATATCTAATTCCCCTTATTTCATCAAGAGACTCCTTCGCCTTGGACCGAGAACCACTGCGCCTGTCCGTCCCGCTCGCCACCTCTCAGCCGTGATTTACGACGCCCGCTGCCTTTATGAGTACCTGTTTCATTTTCTTGTCGCTGCTCTGACACCTAAAGTGATAGGAATTTTATGCTTTTGATAACTATATGAGTTTCGCTTTGGCCTGGGATTCATGGCCCTGTCAGGAGTCGATAAATAACGGCTAGCGCTAGCATGACTTCCAGAGGAGACATCCACTATATGGGATTTGGCTGTGGAGGCAGGGAGGAGCAGGGAGGGAAACACATGGGGCTATGGAGAGAAGAGGATGGGAGAGGATGGGAAGAAAAATTGTGTCAAATAAGCCTGGATCATTCTAAAGGTCACGGCAACATGAGCGGAAGTGCATATGTTGTCTTGTGTCATCTCTTCGGAATTCATAACCAGGCATTTTGAGAATGTCATAGAGTGATGTCATGCGCTGACACAGTGTGATGCAACACAAGAGGCACACTGACAACTGACGGGCAGGTCACACAGCACATGCACTGCGTCCACATACAAATGTGCAGAGAAACTGAGAGTTTTGCTCAGGAGCTTTTATGTTTATTTCATGAAACAATACCTTCATTGACCTAATGTTTATGGACAAATGCCATCGGAGCAGTGCTTGACTTGGCCTGAAATAGGTGCCGGTACTCATTTTGGGTTCTGGTACTGATTATATTTAGGTGCAGGAGCTCCACAATACTTTTTAGTTCAAATTCATTAAGAGGTGCAGGAGATCAAGCAGAATAAAATGTGAGTTGCCGGTACTCAGCTCTGGTGAGCTCCTGCCTAAGTCAAGCACTGAATTGATGTAAGATTTGACCGTGACTGGTCTTGTCATAATAATGTAGTATTATACTCTCTCTCTATATATATATATATATATTTTTCCCCTTCGGAAAGTGTATGTGCCTTTAAGAAAAATGTGGTCATAACAATGTGTACAACACAGTCACGACTGAGCCAGCAAGCTTCCTGTCTGTGTTTATTTGTGGTTTATGACACTACTAACATGTATCTTTCGGAGTGATCACAGGTTAGATCATGTCGAGATAATAGCAGTTAAAAGTGGAACTGAAAATTGGGATTTCAGAAAATACAGGCAGTGCATGGCGCCCCGGGTGGATTTGAAAGTGTCTTGCAAAGAGAGTTGCGTAAATTCCCTCCAAACCTATTCTTACCCATGTCCCTCCCTCACAACCGTCCTCCGCTCTACCCTCACCCACTCCCCTTCCCGCGACCCCTCGGGAACCTCATTTCAATCTGTCCCGGCAGTAAAATGTGTGAGAACGTAATACACCAAAAATCCTCATATGCATATGAAAAATCATCCTGTGAAAGGGAGCCTGGGATTAGGACAGGATAGATTTATACTAAGCTTTACACATTCCATTGACACATTTGCAGTTTCTGCATTGTTGCCTAAGACCTCCTGGTTACTTAGGCGATGACATTACACTGGGTGAAAATGGCTTATTATGTGCGATAAATTCAAACAAAGTTGACGCACTGTACCCAGCGAGTACATCTAAAGAGTGGGGAGGAAATGTCAAGCATTTCAAAAGGAACCTTCTGTAAATTGTGTTTATGGAGACTATAACGAATCTCTCCATGGCAAAAGGTCTTTGTTCGAAACCCTGCTGGTCCTCACTGAGTGAATATTATGAGGAGTTGGGTTGAAAAGAGGGAGGGAGCTGCGGTGTGTGTGTGTGTGTGTGTGTGTGTGTGTGTGTGTGTGTGTGTGTGTGTGTGTGTGTGTGTGTGTGTGTGTGTGTGTGTGTGTGTGTGTGTGTGTGTGTGTGTGTGTGTGTGTGTGTGTGTGTGTGTGTGTGTGTGTGTGTGTGCATGCTTGAGTGCGTGCGTGCATGCGAGTGTGTTTGTGTGTCTATGCGTGTGAGTGTGTTGTGTCACGATGGGGATTCAAAATGAAAAAGAAAAGAGAAGGTTGAGACAAGAATTCACTGCTAAAGGGGTGTGAACTGGCACTGCCACTTGGCTTGAGCACAATGCATGGAGGGCTGGCATGGCCCAAAGGCCCTCTGACACAAGCAGCCCACACCACAGAGGTGCCACAGAGAGAGAAGGGTGGGAGGAAATCACAGGAACCAAGGGGAAATTGAGACATACTTGTCTTGCAGGTGTTGAGATAATAGACTAACAAATGATGTAATTGTTGTAGCATTTGGTGAGGAGGGGTCTCCCTCAGATGAGGGAAGTGTGGTTCAGAAATCTGGAGGGACACACTCAAACACAAACACACTTGGTGAGATGCAAACACACACACACAAACAAACTTGGTGAGATGCACACACACACACACACACACACACACTGGGGGAGACACATACAGGCACACACAAGCACAACCACACACACAAACACACTTGGTGAGATGCACAGACAGACAGACAGACAGACAGACAGACAGACAGACAGACAGACAGACAGACAGACAGACAGACAGACAGACAGACAGACAGACAGACAGACAGACAGACAGACAGACAGACAGACAGACAGACAGACAGACAGACATATTCTCCAATGAGAGTGTGTGGAGGATATTTTTGGAACATCACACTTTTAAAAGCATGAGCTTGAACTCCCCTGGGTCATTTTCTGCTCTGGTCTTAATTGAGAGTGTTCTGGAAAAATCATTACTATATTAATGATTTAACACAAAGTAACTACCTGCCTTTTCCAAGAGGAAAGGGAGATTTGCTTCCAGTCAATACCCCATGCACACTCATTATAAGGGGAAAGTTATAGTAATTAGGCAGACACCAATAACTTTTAATGATCTTTGTTTTTAATTGCATATTATCGGGTTGCACAGTCTCTGTGTTTATGCCCAAATGTGAGATAATAGTGAGGGGAGGAGCAGATTAAAGAGAAGTGGCACCTGCATCGTTTTTACCTTAGCAACAACAGTAGCATGGCTGATTGTCTCTACTGTGCAACCAAGAGGCTAGATGCATTAGCCTGTCATTATAGCCACTCTTATTGCTACCTTTCCCTCGACTCTCTTTCCTTCTCCCTCTCTTCCTCCCTCGTTTGTACGCTCTCTTTCTAATGATGTTTCCAGTGTCTATACTGGCACTTAGTGGCGCTCTAACTTTTGTGGAACTATGCACTTCTTTGTATCTGGTTGGAAGGAACGGGAAAACAACAACATCGACAACAACACAACAACACAACAACACAACAACACAAGGTATGTCTGAAACGTATTACAAAATACCTAAATACTGACTGGGGACTGATCGGATCATTTTCAATCTCCAACTATTGCTCAAAGAACAGGCAGAATAAAAAACACTTTTGATAGACCTATTCCAGTTTTGTAGCACCAGTATACGTTCGTAAGTCTCCCCACAATAAGAACTAAAGAGCCGAAACAACCCCCTCGATCACCCCCGAATCATCACCGACTCTCAGAGACAGCCTGTCTTTGTCTGTTAGAGAGGAGTGGAGAGGTGCTCACCCCCCCTGAAATGAAAGAGAAATATGAATATGAATGAAAATCTATCTAAAATGAAGGACTGATGAATGGCCATCTGTTAGCTCGTTCAGGGGAAGTGGACTATCCAAAGCAAAGCAGTGCAGGGAGCGAGTGACAGAGAGTCTGAGAGTCGGGGGGATAGAGAGAGTCCAGGAATGCCAGACTGGCACTCCAGTGCCACTCTGAAAAAGTGAGCCAAGAGCCCTCCTCCTGATGCCCCCGCATCCTCTCCTCCCTCCCCTCTTCCTCTCCTCTCTCGCCCCTTATATTTCCTCTGCTCTCAGAGAGACACTGTGGCAGATTGTAGACTCAATCACTCCCCTGTCAGGTGATTATCCGAGTGGTCTTCGTAATGTACTCGTCCGTTCACACGTACCATATTTCAATTACGGCCGCCATAGCGAAACAAGCTGCGTATTCAAATCACCCAATCACCTCGTCGTCGCCGTCTTCCCTGAACAATGTCAACTGTAAAAGAACCGACCGCCAGCTGAAGGCAATTATGCCATGTTGTCAGAGCCAATTATGATGGCTCTCTCGGCGGCGGTTATGCCACGAGCAGGGGAGTGTACAGGAATATTTTAATGACAATATGCTTGCGGTCCATTATAGCGTGCCACCCGCAGCCACCCCCTCCCTTTAATGCCATCTCAGAGTGAGTCCACGGTGGGGACCATTAAACCTGATAGGAGCACATTATGGCCCCTCTCAAGGGCCACACTGAGAGGACTGGGAGAGTCTCACTGGGAGATGCGGGGCAGAGCAGAGCGGGGATGGCAGGATGGCAGGATGGCAGTCATCTCACCCACATGTTCTTCTAGCTGCAGCCTGGCAAGAAGGAGGGAGAGCTGGGCTCAGTGGGCTGGTCCTCCTAACAACCTCACTGCACAGGGGACATACCCATGCTGCCACAAGCCTCAGAGAGAAAGAGAGCGAGAGAGAAAGCGAGAGAGGGAGAGAGAAATATAGATAGAGAGAGAGACAAAGAAATACAGTAGAGGGAGGGGAAGGGCATGTTCTGTGTCTCGTTTCCAACTTCAGTCAATGACTCTTCCCAGTGTTGAATGCATTAACTTTGATGTGTAAAATAATTATCCCAAGCATAGTCTTTTGACATATTTGTTTAGACAGCAAAGACAAGCACTGCAAGATGGTGTCTTAATTTTTTTTATGTGGTAAAGGTAACTTGATTGTCACGCCCTGACCATAGTAAATCTGTTTTTCTCTGTTGGTTGGGGCGTGATAGTGACTTGGGTGGGTGATCTAGGTGATATTGTATTTCTATGGTGGCCTGATATGGTTCCCAATCAGAGGCAGCTGTTTATCGTTGTCTCTGATTGGGGATCATATTTAGGTAGCCATTTCCTCATTCGTGTTTGTGGGATCTTGTCTACATTTAGTAGCCTGAGTGCACACCAGTAGCGTCACGTTTCGTTTGTGCTTTATTGTTTTGTTTTTGGTGAGTTTCTGTTCATTAAAATATGTGGAACTCTACTCACGCTGCGCCTTGGTCTACTCCTTTCAACGAACGTGACATTGATACACGTGTTTTGCCCCTATTATTCAACAATATTAGACACATTATACAGGCCTTCTGTATTGGATGTGCCTGTTAAATAGATTTAACATTTGAATATATGACATACCTATGAATATAAATGTTTTGCTTCCATATACATAACCCAGTTACTGATTTAAAACCACCTATTCTTCAACACCATAATGCAGGTTAGAAAGGCTCCCTCCATCTGTCCTTGGGGATATACATGTATGTATCAAACATGCCTTTCTCAGGGGTAGGTAGAGGTTGACCGGAGAAGACATCACCACAGTTCCTGTGAGATTGCTAATCCGACCACATATATTAATGCATCACAGCCCAGAGGAAAAAAATCATGTTTTAAATGGTGTTGTGTTGTATCGGGTGTCTGGCTGAGAGAGAGAATGTCGACCGGATTATAAGGCCTGTGGTGGTGAGAGATGAGGGATGGCCGTCTTGTGAACAAGTGACAAGCGTCCTGGATGACAATTCCTAATCCATCATAGTGCTGTCGCTGCTGTGACCGGAGAGGTGACGAACAGGACCTGGGAGAGAAGGACAGGGGGAGGGATTGAGGAGGGGGACAGCTGCTGTGTGTTAATCCACATCATCATTTGAGAAGCTGTCCCACATGGCTCCCGGACATGGGCGAAAAAGGAAAGAAACACTTATTGAAAACATTGAGGGTATACAAAATATAGCCTTGGAACACTAATGTGACACCCCTCCAAGGACACTTCGTGAAATTGAGCTGTTGAATACCGTACAAAATGTATAAGTAAACCCTTGATTCATGTTTGTTGAACACCATACCTGAAAAGCATAAAGCAGTCTGAGTGATATTGTTCTCTATTATTTGCAGGCAACAAACTCATCAAAGGTCCACCCCCCAGCCTCTCAGCACATAGTGGTAATGACCCCAAGAACTATATGACATTATGGGGCATGCTGTCTTATGAGTTGGAGTACGCTGGCTCTTCTAATATAAGTATGTGCTTCTCTCTGTGGAACAGTTTTATGCACACTGTAAAGCTGTCATTCACATCTGCTCGTTCTCTCTCTCTCTCTCTCTCTCTCTCTCTCTCTCTCTCTCTCTCTCTCTCTCTCTCTCTCTCTCTCTCTCTCTCTCTCTCTCTCTCTCTCTCTCTCTCTCTCTCTCTCTCTCTCTCTCTCTCTCGTTCCCATTTGTCTAACTCTGCATTTTTTTATTTTTGCAATTACTAAAAACAAAAACGATGTGATAGTATAAATTTCGTTCTTCTCTGCATGGCTCACTGGTTTAGTAAGATCTACATGTTGGGTAAGGGCCCCCTCGTTTTACTCTCCTTCTCTCCTTTTCTCTCTTAATGCCCTGCTTCCCTGCCAAACCGGGGTTTCCGATTGGGCTTCAATAACACCTTTGATGTGGACAGCGGCCCAGAGTGTCGGAGTGAAAGGCAGGGTGCGGTGGAACAAACACAATGGGCTGACCTTCAGCCTGCATCTGCTCAGAGAACACACTAAATGGTCACATTGATGCTCATGTTTAGCTCTTTGCTAAGGGGCCTGATGGAGCCGACAGCGATTGGAGACACAGTGAGGGTCTGGGCCTCTGCCAGCTAGCTAACCCAGGGACAAATTGATTTAATTAAAGCCAGCTACAATTACATTCATCCTAACCTTGCATTGCTGTAAGCATTATGAAATCCTATGAACTTCACCTGAATGTAGTATGTATGGTTTATGAATGCATTATGAAGCATTTATGTAGGTACCCTTCAAAATAAAGTGTTACCATGAGCGCTTTTTGCTGTCGTTTTTCTTTTATTCTGTTTAGTGGTTGTCAAGTGCTGTACTTGTGGTTAGCAATAACGTGTTTCGAATTTAATTAATTCCAATATTTTCTCCGTAAAGATGAGTAAGTAGTGATGAATGGTGCTTATATTAAACATAATTACATTGACTAATCTTGTTACTTCACATTGTTAATGCCAATAGACTTGAGTCATTCACATGATGGCCTTCAGTCTAGTCAGCTCTCGCTTTGTTTATACACATACACACAGATACTGCATCAATGTTGCAAGTGGCGTCATTTGTGTTGTCTTATAAAGATGATTACCTACTTAACCCAGCTGCAGTTTCAGGTGGATCAGGACAAGATTCAGCCCTCCGAACAGCTTTCACAAGCGCTGCAGAGGCTGCTGTGCTGGGCTGGCGCCACTTGTGAAAATAAAAATGTACCTCTGAATGGAACTCTCCACTGTTACTTCAGTCCCAGGGTTGTAGAGGTATGGCAGATGCTCTACTCACTTCTCCCAGACCTCTCCTATGGCTTCCAGTTTGTCTCTCACACGTCTTGCAGCTCTTGACTCACGGTTATCAAACCGTAGTATCCTTGAGAAATTGTGAAAGACTTTCAGTGGCATCGTGGCATGGAAAATTGCCCATCCACTCTCTGCATCCCAGAGACTACATGTAGCCTCGCCTCGGGACCTACACACACCCGCTAAGACTGGCAGCCCTATGTAGGCACACAGGTCAATCTCATCCATCCTTTTCCAGCTGTCTCCATATTTACAGAAACCCTCCAAATTTGTCATCTCCAGGATGATTTTTTGGCGTGATGAACATGTAGAATGTGCTGGTGTGATGAACATGTAGAATGTAAAGGTGATGTCCTGGGCATGGGCAACTGCATGTCCTGTGGGCCCTGGGGTCATCCTTAAGACATTTTGTGCTGCCATCCTGCCCTGCTTGTCATATGGTGACAAAAGACCATGTTATTTGTCTGCTCTTTGACAAAAATGTCTCTCTTTCAGCTTGGGGGACTTCTTCTTCCCCATCTTCTAATTCAGATGCCTCCTCCTCTTCTAAATCATTTTTCTCTTGTTCCTCCTGGACATCTGAAAAAATCAGATCTACGACCTGTTGGGCACTGAAACGTGCACTCATGGCTTCAGCAAAGAGAGAACTGGGGGGACTGTCATCTGCAGCACCTTTATAGCCTCTGACTGCATTCCCCATTAGTAAACAATGCTTTCAATAACTTTTTATTTTGTCTGTGAACTTTGAATCATGTGTGGTGTCATGGAGGGGAGATGCTGCACATGCACAATAACATTTTTTTTAGTTTTACCTGAGTTCAATCAGTAGCACACAATCTCTTTTTTTTCATTGTCTGTGTGTGTGTCTTTGTGGTTTCTGTGGTGTGTAAATGATTTTATAACTGTCGGGTCAAAAATGACCCTAAGACTATCTTTGTACCCTGGTGGCGTACAGCTTTCATGGAAATATGAACAAAGGCGACGTTTCACTTTTTCGGGGTCACTCACTAGGAAAAGTCATCAAATGTCAAGTTGAAAAAAATCTAATGTAGGAGGTTTTCTCTGCTGTTAAACATAGTGGTGGGTAATGTTTGACCCTTAAGACAGCACAAGGGTTAACCTGCCACCTTCTGGTTGCACAGTGTCTGCTTGGTGTCTGTATGCCGCACTGCCCACTGGTGCTTAATGTAGTGCAAATATTTCCTCTGAGAGCACTTTCAACTTCCCCCCATCCTCCCAGGATGCCCCTCCACCACCCTCTCCCACCCCGCCAGCAGCACATCACTGTCCTAGGCATACATAAGGTCATCAGGAACTAGGAGTGAGGAGAAACAGGGGTGTAAAAAGGCAAAATGGTTTTATGTCGATTTAAGCAAGAGGGTAATAAGAGGGGGAAAAAAAATCAATAGCAGCATAAAATTGATTTAGTGCGTGTCATAAAACATAAGTAAGTGCTCTGAGATGGAGAAAACCTGAGTCTCAATTTAATCTGCACAAAAGCTGCACTGTACAGATGAAGTGATCTGAGGAGAGAGAGAGAGAGAGAGAGAGAGAGAGAGAGAGAGAGAGAGAGAGAGAGAGAGAGAGAGAGAGAGAGAGAGAGAGAGAGAGAGGTAGGGTACAGAGAAGATAGAGAGAGAGATACAATAAAATCTGAAGACAGACACTTAATTGTCATATTAAAGACTCTCTCCGGTGCTCACTGGAGTGGAAGGTTAGATCCCCATTCATCATCTGGCTAACGGCCACAACACAGAATGAAATCACAATTAAAATCTGCTCAATACTGTCTCGGAGATGTTTTGCGAGCATTAATTTTTTCCCATTGATTCTCCACCCCATAAATCAGAAATGTTGCGGCGCATGTAATGGTTTATGGAGAAAGGATTATGGTTTTATGAAGCTAATGCAGCAGAACCATCTCATTTACACAGGCCCTCAGCCTCCTTGGCTGGCCTTTACTTCTCACTGGGGAGAGAGTTATTACAGAGTGCCACAGACAAGCAGAGCAGAGCCACGGCTACTGTACAAAGGCTACATCTAGATTAGTAGATATTCACGTCAAAATGAACACATCGCTATGACCCACATTTATCAATAATACAATTTTTATTGATTTAAACTGACTCTGCTCCCAAAATGGAAGTCTATTTTTATGAAAATGTCCCTCCGTACACCATTAGTTTGGGGAAATTATATCCCCTTGTTAGAGTCTTTACTAGACGATAGGTCTTAGTTATGAAGTTGTAAAGTGAAATGGATGAATGGTAGAGGGAGAGGTTCAGAGCTGCTTCTCACCATGGAGACAAGGCTATTTCCCCGTGGCTGTCATAGCTCATTGTGGTGGTGGAGCGGGGTGGAGAGGGGGACCTCGTGCCAAGCGTCAAATCATCATCACACAAAACACTCCTGACACCAGCTAAAAAGGGAGATGGATCATCTGGTTTTGTGGGGCAGGAGATGTTTGTCCCCTGATAGTAGCTACTCTTATCCACAAACCTCCCCTCTCCACACACTCACACACACACACATCCTGCTTGCCTGCCCGACCAACCAACAAAGAGGTCATTCCACTCGTGGGGGTCAACATCTTAACAAGGCCAGACGAGCCAACACTTCTCTTTGCAAATGTGTGTGTTTGAGTGCTGCATGTGCGTGTGTTTGTGGGGGGGCATGTGTGTAGCCTTTATCTATGCGTGTGTGTGGGGGGCATGTGTGTAGCCTTTATCTATGTGTGTGTGTGGGGGGCATGTGTGTAGCCTTTATCTATGCCTGTGTGTGTGTGGGGGGGGCATGTGTGTAGCCTTTATCTATGTGTGTGTGGGGGGGCATGTGTGTAGCCTTTATCTATGCCTGTGTGTGTGTGTGTGGGGGGGCATGTGTGTAGCCTTTATCTATGCGTGTGTGTGGGGGGCATGTGTGTAGCCTTTATCTGTGCGTGTGTGTGTGGGGGGCATGTGTGGCCTTTATCCATGCGTGTGTGTGGGGGGAGCATGTGTGTAGCCTTTATCTATGCGTGTGTGTGGGTGGGGGCATGTGTGTAGCCTTTATCTGTGCATGTGTGTGGGGGGGGGTGTAGCCTTTATCTGTGCATGTGTGTGTGGGGGGCATGTGTGTAGCCTTTATCTGTGTGTGTGTGTGTGGGGGCATGTGTGCTAGCCTTTATCTATGCCTGTGTGTGTGTGTGTGGGGGGCATGTGTGTAGCCTTTATCTATGCGTGTGTGTGGGGGGCATGTGTGTAGCCTTTATCTGTGCGTGTGTGTGGGGGGGCATGTGTGTAGCCTTTATCCATGCGTGTGTGTGCGGGGGGCATGTGTGTAGCCTTTATCTATGCGTGTGTGGGGTGGGGGCATGTGTGTAGCCTTTATCTGTGCGTGTGTGTGGGGGGTGTAGCCTTTATCTGTGCATGTGTGTGTGGGGGGCATGTGTGTAGCCTTTATCTGTGTGTGTGTGTGTGTGTGGGGGCATGTGTGTAGCCTTTATCTGTGCGTGTGTGTGTGGGGGGCATGTGTGTAGCCTTTATCTGTGCGTGTGTGTGTGGGGGGCATGTGTGTAGCCTTTATCCATGCGTGTGTGTGGGGGGGCATGTGTGTATCCTTTATCTATGCGTGTGTGTGGGTGGGGGCATGTGTAGCCTTTATCTGTGCGTGTGTGTGGGGGGTGTAGCCTTTATCTGTGCATGTGTGTGTGGGGGGCATGTGTGTAGCCTTTATCTATGCCTGTGTGTGTGTGGGGGGCATGTGTGTAGCCTTTATCTGTGCGTGTGTGTGGGGGGGCATGTGTGTAGCCTTTATCTATGCCTGTGTGTGTGTGTGTGGGGGGCATGTGTGTAGCCTTTATCTATGCGTGTGTGTGGGGGGGCATGTGTGTAGCCTTTATCTGTGCGTGTGTGTGTGGGGGGCATGTGTGTAGCCTTTATCCATGCGTGTGTGTGGGGGAGCATGTGTGTAGCCTTTATCTATGCGTGTGTGTGGGTGGGGGCATGTGTGTAGCCTTTATCTGTGCATGTGTGTGGGGGGGTGTAGCCTTTATCTGTGCATGTGTGTGTGGGGGGGGCATGTGTGTAGCCTTTATCTGTGTGTGTGTGTGTGTGGGGGGCATGTGTGTAGCCTTTATCTATGCCTGTGTGTGTGTGTGTGGGGGGCATGTGTGTAGCCTTTATCTATGCGTGTGTGTGGGGGGCATGTGTGTAGCCTTTATCTGTGCGTGTGTGTGGGGGGCATGTGTGTAGCCTTTATCCATGCGTGTGTGTGCGGGGGGCATGTGTGTAGCCTTTATCTATGCGTGTGTGTGGGTGGGGGCATGTGTGTAGCCTTTATCTGTGCGTGTGTGTGGGGGGTGTGTAGCCTTTATCTGTGCATGTGTGTGTGGGGGGGGCATGTGTGTAGCCTTTATCTGTGTGTGTGTGTGTGTGGGGGGCATGTGTGTAGCCTTTATCTGTGCGTGTGTGTGGGGGGCATGTGTGTAGCCTTTATCTGTGCGTGTGTGTGTGGGGGGCATGTGTGTAGCCTTTATCCATGCGTGTGTGGGGGGCATGTGTGTATCCTTTATCTGTGCGTGTGTGTGGGTGGGGGCATGTGTGTAGCCTTTATCTGTGCGTGTGTGTGGGGTGTAGCCTTTATCTGTGCATGTGTGTGTGGGGGGCATGTGTGTAGCCTTTATCTGTGTGTGTGTGTGTGGGGGGCATGTGTGTAGCCTTTATCTGTGCGTGTGTGTGGGGGGGTGTAGCCTTTATCTGTGCGTGTGTGTGGGGGCATGTGTGTAGCCTTTAACTGTGCGTGTGTGTGTGGGGGCATGTGTGTAGCCTTTATCTGTGCGTGTGTGTGGGGGGCATGTGTGTAGCCTTTATCTGTGTGTGTGTGTGTGTGGGGCATGTGTGTAGCCTTTATCTGTGCGTGTGTGGGGGGCATGTGTGTAGCCTTTATCTGTGCGTGTGTATGTGGGGGCATGTGTGTAGCCTTTAACTGTGCGTGTGTGTGTGGGGGGCATGTGTGTAGCCTTTATCTGTGCGTGTGTGTGTGGGGGGCATGTGTGTAGCCTTTATTTGTGCGTGTGTGTGTGGGGGCATGTGTGTAGCCTTTATCTGTGCGTGTGTGTGTGGGGGGCATGTGTGTAGCCTTTATCTGTGCGTGTGTGTGTGGGGGCATGTGTGTAGCCTTTATCTGTGCGTGTGTGTGGGGGGGGCATGTGTGTAGCCTTTATCTGTGCGTGTGTGTGGGGGGCATGTGTGTAGCCTTTATCTGTGCGTGTGTGTGTGTGGGGGGCATGTGTGTAGCCTTTATCTGTGCGTGTGTGTGTGGGGGGCATGTGTGTAGCCTTTATCTGTGTGTGTGTGTGTGGGGGGCATGTGTGTAGCCTTTATCTGTGCGTGTGTGTGTGGGGGGCATGTGTGTAGCCTTTATCTGTGCGTGTGTGTGTGGCGGGGCATGTGTGTAGCCTTTATCTGTGTGTGTGTGTGTGGGGGCATGTGTGTAGCCTTTATCTGTGCGTGTGTGTGTGTGTGTGGGGCATGTGTGTAGCCTTTATCTATGTGTGTGTGGGGGGCATGTGTGTAGCCTTTATCTATGCCTGTGTGTGTGTGTGGGGGGGCATGTGTGTAGCCTTTATCTATGCGTGTGTGTGGGGGGGGGCATGTGTGTAGCCTTTATCTGTGCGTGTGTGTGTGGGGGGGCATGTGTGTAGCCTTTATCCATGCGTGTGTGTGGGGGGGCATGTGTGTAGCCTTTATCTATGCGTGTGTGTGGGTGGGGGCATGTGTGTAGCCTTTATCTGTGCATGTGTGTGTGGGGGCATGTGTAGCCTTTATCTGTGCATGTGTGTGTGGGGGGCATGTGTGTAGCCTTTATCTGTGTGTGTGTGTGTGTGGGGGCATGTGTGTAGCCTTTATCTGTGCCTGTGTGTGTGTGTGGGGGGCATGTGTGTAGCCTTTATCTATGCGTGTGTGTGGGGGGGCATGTGTGTAGCCTTTATCTGTGCGTGTGTGTGTGGGGGCATGTGTGTAGCCTTTATCAATGCCTGTGTGTGTGGGGGGGCATGTGTGTAGCCTTTATCTATGCGTGTGTTTGGGTGGGGCATGTGTGTAGCCTTTATCTGTGCGTGTGTGTGGGGGGCATGGTGTAGCCTTTATCTGTGCATGTGTGTGGGGGGCATGTGTGTAGCCTTTATCTGTGTGTGTGTGTGTGTGGGGGCATGTGTGTAGCCTTTATCTGTGCGTGTGTGTGTGGGGGGCATGTGTGTAGCCTTTATCTGTGCGTGTGTGTGTGGGGGGGCATGTGTGTAGCCTTTATCCATGCGTGTGTGTGTGGGGGGCATGTGTGTATCCTTTATCTGCGTGTGTGTGTGGGGGGGCATGTGTGTAGCCTTTATCTGTGCGTGTGTGTGGGGGAGTGTAGCCTTTATCTGTGCATGTGTGTGTGGGGGGCATGTGTGTAGCCTTTATCTGTGTGTGTGTGTGTGGGGGGGCATGTGTGTAGCCTTTATCTGTGCGTGTGTGTGTGGGGGGCATGTGTGTAGCCTTTATCTGTGCGTGTGTGTGTGGGGGGCATGTGTGTAGCCTTTATCTGTGTGTGTGTGTGTGTGTGGGGGGCATGTGTGTAGCCTTTATCTGTGCGTGTGTGTGGGGGGCATGTGTGTAGCCTTTATCTGTGCGTGTGTGTGTGGGGGGCATGTGTGTAGCCTTTATCTGTGTGTGTGTGTGTGGGGGCATGTGTGTAGCCTTTATCTGTGCGTGTGTGGGGGGCATGTGTGGCCTTTATCTGTGCGTGTGTATGTGGGGGGCATGTGTGTAGCCTTTAACTGTGCGTGTGTGTGTGGGGGGCATGTGTGTAGCCTTTATCTGTGCGTGTGTGTGTGGGGGCATGTGTGTAGCCTTTATTTGTGCGTGTGTGTGGGGGGCATGTGTGTAGCCTTTAACTGTGCGTGTGTGGGGGCATGTGTGTAGCCTTTATCTGTGCGTGTGTGTGTGGGGGGCATGTGTCTAGCCTTTATTTGTGCGTGTGTGTGGGGGGCGGCATGTGTGTAGCCTTTATCTGTGCGTGTGTGTGGGGGGCATGTGTGTAGCCTTTATCTGTGCGTGTGTGTGTGGGGGGCATGTGTGTAGCCTTTATATGTGCGTGTGTGTGGGGGGGCATGTGTGTAGCCTTTATCTGTGTGTGTGTGTGTGTGTGTGGCGGGGCATGTGTGTAGCCTTTATCTGTGCGTGTGTGTGTGGGGGGCATGTGTGTAGCCTTTATCTGTGTGTGTGTGTGTGGGGGGGCATGTGTGTAGCCTTTATCTGTGCGTGTGTGTGTGGGGGGGCATGTGTGTAGCCTTTATCTGTGTGTGTGTGTGTGTGGGGGGCATGTGTGTAGCCTTTATCTGTGCGTGTGTGTGTGGGGGGCATGTGTGTAGCCTTTATCTGTGCGTGTGTGTGTGGGGGGGCATGTGTGTAGCCTTTATCCATGCGTGTGTGTGGGGGGGGGCATGTGTATCCTTTATCTATGCGTGTGTGTGGGTGGGGGCATGTGTGTAGCCTTTATCTGTGCGTGTGTGTGGGGGTGTAGCCTTTATCTGTGCATGTGTGTGTGGGGGGCATGTGTGTAGCCTTTATCTGTGTGTGTGTGTGTGTGGGGGCGTGTGTGTAGCCTTTATCTGTGCGTGTGTGTGTGGGGGGCATGTGTGTAGCCTTTATCTGTGCGTGTGTATGTGGGGGGCATGTGTGTAGCCTTTAACTGTGCGTGTGTGTGTGGGGGGCATGTGTGTAGCCTTTATCTGGGCGTGTGTGTGTGCGGGGGCATGTGTGTAGCCTTTATCTGTGTGTGTGTGTGTGTGGGGGCATGTGTGTAGCCTTTATCTGTGCGTGTGTGTGGGGGGCATGTGTGTAGCCTTTATCTGTGCGTGTGTATGTGGGGGCATGTGTGTAGCCTTTAACTGTGCGTGTGTGTGGGGGGGCATGTGTGTAGCCTTTATCTGTGCGTGTGTGTGTGGGGGGCATGTGTGTAGCCTTTATTTGTGCGTGTGTGTGGGGGGCATGTGAGTAGCCTTTAACTGTGCGTGTGTGTGTGGGGGGGCATGTGTGTAGCCTTTATCTGTGCGTGTGTGTGGGGGGCATGTGTGTAGCCTTTATTTGTGCGTGTGTGTGGGGGGGCGGCATGTGTAGCCTTTATCTGTGCGTGTGTGTGGGGGGGCATGTGTGTAGCCTTTATCTGTGCGTGTGTGTGTGGGGGGCATGTGTGTAGCCTTTATATGTGCGTGTGTGTGTGGGGGGGGCATGTGTGTAGCCTTTATCTGTGTGTGTGTGTGTGGCGGGGCATGTGTGTAGCCTTTATCTGTGCGTGTGTGTGTGGGGGGCATGTGTGTAGCCTTTATCTGTGTGTGTGTGTGTGTGGGGGCATGTGTGTAGCCTTTATCTGTGCGTGTGTGTGTGGGGGGCATGTGTGTAGCCTTTATCTGTGTGTGTGTGTGTGGGGGGCATGTGTGTAGCCTTTATCTGTGCGTGTGTGTGTGGGGGGCATGTGTGTAGCCTTTATCTGTGCGTGTGTGTGTGGGGGCATGTGTGTAGCCTTTATCCATGCGTGTGTGTGGGGGGCATGTGTGTATCCTTTATCTATGCGTGTGTGTGGGTGGGGGCATGTGTGTAGCCTTTATCTGTGCGTGTGTGGGGGGTGTAGCCTTTATCTGTGCATGTGTGTGTGGGGGGCATGTGTGTAGCCTTTATCTGTGTGTGTGTGTGTGGGGGGCGTGTGTAGCCTTTATCTGTGCGTGTGTGTGTGGGGGCATGTGTGTAGCCTTTATCTGTGCGTGTGTATGTGGGGGCATGTGTGTAGCCTTTAACTGTGCGTGTGTGTGTGGGGGGCATGTGTGTAGCCTTTATCTGGGCGTGTGTGTGTGCGGGGCATGTGTGTAGCCTTTATCTGTGTGTGTGTGTGTGGGGGGGGCATGTGTGTAGCCTTTATCTGTGCGTGTGTGTGGGGGGCATGTGTGTAGCCTTTATCTGTGCGTGTGTATGTGGGGGGCATGTGTGTAGCCTTTAACTGTGCGTGTGTGTGGGGGGGCATGTGTGTAGCCTTTATCTGTGCGTGTGTGTGTGGGGGGCATGTGTGTAGCCTTTATTTGTGCGTGTGTGTGGGGGGCATGTGTAGCCTTTAACTGTGCGTGTGTGTGGGGGCATGTGTGTAGCCTTTATCTGTGCGTGTGTGTGTGGGGGGCATGTGTGTAGCCTTTATTTGTGCGTGTGTGGGGGGGGGGCATGTGTGTAGCCTTTATCTGTGCGTGTGTGTGTGGGGGGCATGTGTGTAGCCTTTATCTGTGCGTGTGTGTGTGGGGGGGCATGTGTGTAGCCTTTATCTGTGTGTGTGTGTGTGGGGGGCATGTGTGTAGCCTTTATCTGTGCGTGTGTGTGGGGGGCATGTGTGTAGCCTTTATCTGTGCGTGTGTATGTGGGGGGCATGTGTGTAGCCTTTAACTGTGCGTGTGTGTGGGGGGGGCATGTGTGTAGCCTTTATCTGTGCGTGTGTGTGTGGGGGGCATGTGTGTAGCCTTTATTTGTGCGTGTGTGTGGGGGGCATGTGTGTAGCCTTTAACTGTGCGTGTGTGTGTGGGGGCATGTGTGTAGCCTTTATCTGTGCGTGTGTGTGTGGGGGGGCATGTGTAGCCTTTATTTGTGCGTGTGTGTGGGGGGCATGTGTGTAGCCTTTATCTGTGCGTGTGTGTGGGGGGCATGTGTGTAGCCTTTATATGTGCGTGTGTGTGTGGGGGGCATGTGTGTAGCCTTTATCTGTGTGTGTGTGTGTGCGGGGCATGTGTGTAGCCTTTATCTGTGCGTGTGTGTGTGGGGGGGCATGTGTGTAGCCTTTATCTGTGTGTGTGTGTGTGTGGGGGGCATGTGTGTAGCCTTTATCTGTGTGTGTGTGTGTGGGGGGGCATGTGTGTAGCCTTTATCTGTGTGTGTGTGTGTGGGGGGCATGTGTGTAGCCTTTATCTGTGTGTGTGTGTGTGGGGGGCATGTGTGTAGCCTTTATCTGTGCGTGTGTGTGTGGGGGCATGTGTGTAGCCTTTATCCATGCGTGTGTGTGGGGGGGCATGTGTGTATCCTTTATCTATGCGTGTGTGTGGGTGGGGGCATGTGTGTAGCCTTTATCTGTGTGTGTGTGTGGGGGGGGTAGCCTTTATCTGTGCATGTGTGTTTGGGGGGCATGTGTGTAGCCTTTATCTGTGTGTGTGTGTGTGGGGGGGGCATGTGTGTAGCCTTTATCTGTGCGTGTGTGTGTGGGGGCATGTGTGTAGCCTTTATCTGTGCGTGTGTATGTGGGGGGCATGTGTGTAGCCTTTATCTGTGCGTGTGTGTGGGGGGGGCATGTGTGTAGCCTTTATCTGTGTGTGTGTGTGTGTGGGGGGCATGTGTGTAGCCTTTATCTGTGCGTGTGTGTGGGGGGGGCATGTGTGTAGCCTTTATCTGTGCGTGTGTATGTGGGGGCATGTGTGTAGCCTTTAACTGTGCGTGTGTGTGTGGGGGGGCATGTGTGTAGCCTTTATCTGTGCGTGTGTGTGTGGGGGGCATGTGTGTAGCCTTTAACTGTGCGTGTGTGTGTGGGGGGCATGTGTGTAGCCTTTATCTGTGCGTGTGTGTGTGGGGGGGCATGTGTGTAACCTTTATTTGTGCGTGTGTGTGGGGGGCATGTGTGTAGCCTTTATCTGTGCGTGTGTGTGTGGGGGGGCATGTGTGTAGCCTTTATCTGTGCGTGTGTGTGGGGGGGGGCATGTGTGTAGCCTTTATCTGTGCGTGTGTGTGTGGGGGGGCATGTGTGTAGCCTTTATTTGTGCGTGTGTGTGTGGGGGGCATGTGTGTAGCCTTTATCTGTGTGTGTGTGTGTGGCGGGGCATGTGTGTAGCCTTTATCTGTGCGTGTGTGTGTGCGTGTGCGGGGGGGCATGTGTGTAGCCTTTATCTGTGCGTGTGTGTGTGGCGGGGCATGTGTGTAGCCTTTATCTGTGCGTGTGTGTGGGGGGGCATGTGTGTAGCCTTTATCTGTGCGTGTGTGTGGGGGGCATGTGTGTAGCCTTTATCTGTGCGTGTGTGTGGGGGCATGTGTGTAGCCTTTATCTGTGCGTGTGTGTGGGGGCATGTGTGTAGCCTTTATCTGTGCGTGTGTGTGGGGGGCATGTGTGTAGCCTTTATCTGTGCGTGTAACCTGTACGTCTGTACTGGTGAGTTGTTAACTGAGAAAACTGATGCGTGCTCAACTCTGGGGCAAAACACATATGGTTGGCTCAAAATTAAAGGATTATTGACAACATGTAAACTATATTTTGCCTCCAACTCTATTGAAAACATACATTTATTTGGACAATAAGCACTTCTCTCTCAAATGCACAGCTGTTGGTTAGCTCGCTAGCAATGGTTTCCTTCTCCATATTAGCATAGACATGACATAAGTCAAAACACCTCAAAACAAAACATGGTGTCAAGAAGACCTGGTCAGAAAATAGTTGTATTTTGTAGTTTATTTTAAAGTACCAACTTTTCAAATCCTTGTGGTAGTCGATTGTACTGTAGCTCATGTAGCGTTCCACCTAGAAGGCAACTCTTTTCTTTGATATTCAAATACAGGTCTGAATACCTCTCAGAAAATCAAATCATATCTGAAGGTATTTGAATACAGTGCCTTCAGAAAGTATTCACAACCCTTGCCATTTTCCACATGTTGCTGTGTTACAGCCTGAATTTAAAATGGATTCAATTGAGATGGTTTGTCACTGGCCTAGACACAATATCCCATAATGTCAAAGTGGAATTATGTTTTTCAAAGTGTTTACAAATTAAGAAAAAAATGAAAAGCTGAAATGTCTTGAGTCAATAAGTATTCAACCCCTGTGTTATGGCAAGCCTAGATACATTGAGGTAAAAACAAGTCAAAGTCACATAATAAGTTGCTTGACAAGTCACATAATAAGTTGCTTGACAAGTCACATAATAAGTTGCTTGACAAGTCACATAATAAGTTGCATGGACTCACTCTGTGTGCAATAATCAAATCAAATGTATTTATATAGCCCTTCTTACATCAGCTGATGTCACAAAGTGCTATTCAGAAACCCAGCCTAAAACCCCAAACAGCAAGCAATGCAGGTGTAGTCTTAACATGACTTTTGAATGACTGCCTCATCTCTGTACCCCACACAAACAATTATCTCAGTAGAGCAGTGAATTTCAAACACAGATTCAACCACAAAAAAAACAGGGATGTTTTCCAAAGCTTCGCAAAGAAGGGCGCCTGTTGCTAAATGGGTAAAAAAAAAAAAGACATTGAATATCCCTTTGAGCATGGTGAAGTTATTAATTACACATTGGATGGTGTATCAATACACCCAGTCACTAAAGAAATACAGGCGTCCTTCCTAACTCAGTTCCCGGAGAGGAAGGAGACTGCTCAAGGATTTTACCATGAGGCCAATGGTGACTTTAAAACAGCTACAGAGTTTGGTGGCGTTGATAGGATCAAAATGAAGATGAATCAACAACATTGTAGTTACTCAACAGTAGTAACCTAACTGACAGAGTGAAAAGAATGAACACTGTAGAGAACAAAAATATTCCAAAACATGCATCCTGTTTTCAACAAAGCACTAAAGTAATACTGCAAAAAATGTGGCAAAGCGATAACGTTTTCTCCCGAATACAAAGTGTTGTGTTTGGGGCAAATCCAATACAGCACATTACTGAGTAACACTCTCCAAATAGTACAAATCTGGATTCAAATAGTTGTAGTCACCTCCATAGTAATTATTTGTTTCCCCGAAAATGATTTGACTTCCCACAAAGCATAGTTAAAACTATATTTATCCCAGGTCTGGTATCTAGAACATGATACAACCAGCTGAAACAAGCCACCTACGATTCCCCAGTTCAGCTTCCTTTCATTGTTGCTGCACTCTTAGAAATCAAAGGATCCCAAAAGGGTTCTTCTGCTGTCCCCATGGGAGAACCCTTTTTGGTTACATTTACATGTACATTTAAGTCAATTAGCAGACGCTCTTATCCAGAACGACTTACAAATGTGCATTCACCTTATGACATCCAGTGGAACAGCCACTTTACAATAGTGCATCTAAATCTTTTAAGGGGGTGAGAAGGATTACTTTATCCTATCCTAGGTATTCCTTAAAGAGGTGGGGTTTCAGGTGTCTCCGGAAGGTGGTGATTGACTCCGCTGTCCTGGCGTCGTGAGGGAGTGTGTTCCACCATTGGGGAGCCAGAGCAGCGAACAGTTTTGACTGGGCTGAGCGGGAACTTTACTTCCTCAGTGGTAGGGAGGCGAGCAGGCCAGAGGTGGATGAACGCAGTGCCCTTGTTTGGGTGTAGGGCCTGATCAGAGCCTGGAGGTACTGAGGTGCCGTTCCCCTCACAGCTCCGTAGGCAAGCACCATGGTCTTGTAGCGGATTAGCCTCAACTGGAAGCCAGTGGAGAGAGCGGAGGAGCGGGGTGACGTTGAGAACTTGGGAAGGTTGAACACCAGACGGGCTGCGGCATTCTGGATGAGTTGTAGGGGTTTAATGGCACAGGCAGGGAGCCCAGCCAACAGCGAGTTGCAGTAATCCAGACGGGAGATGACAAGTGCCTGGATTAGGACCTGCGCCGCTTCCTGTGTGAGGCACTGTCGTACTCTGCGGATGTTGTAGAGCATGAACCTACAGGAACGGGCCACCGCCTTGATGTTAGTTGAGAACGACAGGGTGTTGTCCAGGATCACGCCAAGGTTCTTAGCGCTCTGGGAGGAGGACACAATGGAGTTGTCAACCGTGATGCCGAGATCATGGAACGGGCAGTCCTTCCCGGGAGGAAGAGCAGCTCCGTCTTGCCGAGGTTCAGCTTGAGGTGGTGATCCGTCATGGTCATGGTTCCAGGTAGAACTTTTTTGAACTATGTGGAAAGGGTTTTACATGGAACCAAAAAGGCTTCTTCAAAGGGTTCTCCTAGGAGGACAGCCATATAACCGTTTTGTGTTCTAGATAACACTTTTATTTTTATTTCTAAGAGTGTAGCTATTTGACCATTTGAAGATAATAACACACAGCTCTTAGCCTCACCGTAACTTGATATCTTGAGAATATTTAATATAATACAAGCAAGGTAGTGACTGGGGCCAACCAATCCTTCTTCCCCTTATCGTTTCAGTATTAACATGTAAAGTAATCCGTCTTTCTGTGGCTCCGGCTTTGTAGCAGGTACATATAAACATGATGAATGGAAAGAGAAATATGTATAAGTGCTTCACCACGGCTATTGCCTGTATTTATGTGTTGCACAGACCTGGCTTTGAGAGAGAGAGAGAGAGAGAGAGAGAGAGAGAGAGAGAGAGAGAGAGAGAGAGAGAGAACGAGCAGATGTGAATGACAGCTTTACAGTGTGCATAAAACTGTTCCACAGAGAGAAGCACATACTTATATTAGAAGAGCCAGCGTACTCCAACTCATAAGACAGCATGCCCCATAATGTCATATAGTTCTTGGGGTCATTACCACTATGTGCTGAGAGGCTGGGGGGTGGACCTTTGATGAGTTTGTTGCCTGCGAATAATAGAGAACAATATCACTCAGACTGCTTTATGCTTTTCAGGTATGGTGTCCAACATCTAATCACATTAATTTTGTACGGTATTCAACAGCTCAATTTCACGAAGTGTCCTTGGAGGGGTGTCACTTTAGTGCTTCCCCTGTTCCAAGGCTATATTTTGTACACCCTCAATGTTTTCCATGGTGATGCCATCCCATTTTATTGGGTAGGTAATGTGTTTTATCACGATTTCCACCATATTGTTACTGACATATAGGAGTCAGGTACAGATAGGCCTATCTCAGGGGTAGTGCATTCTTCAGTCTAAGATAAAAAAATAAAAATACAAATCATGTGGATATACATGTTAACTTACCATCACAATTGAATGAAATGTGATCACATGATAATAAACGCTGTTGATAAGGAGATCAGGGATTTACAGTTCCAGGGGGACAGGCACGATAGAGGGGAAATAAATGCCATCCTTAGCATGGCTCTGTAATTCAATCTTTGACTAAGATCTTTACGGTACTGCTGAGGCTTTCACCATGTAAACGCCAGAGCGTGACGCAGACAGTGGCGGCGTCTCCCAGATAAATCCCCATGACAGTCGGCGCAACGGTTCCATAACCGGTGACAAGGGATGATTTTCTGCCTCTGACAAGCCCTTGTATTGAGTATGATAACAGTTACTTTGTCTTCATCCGGAGAAGGAGTATAATATCAATCCGTTTGATGATCCGGCAAACCAAGTCGAGCACTTCTGTATCAATCTTCATACGATGCTGCCTGTTGTCTAACAAAGAGCCTAGAAATGGGATCATTCAATCACTCTGGGCTCGGCCGCCCTGCCTGCCTGCCTGCCTGTCTGCCTGCCTGGGCCTTTGTGCCTGCTGCTCAAGTGCCTTTACTCTCTCGCTGTCAGCCTCTCTCTCTTTTTTATTCATTCCTCCATTCTTTTTTTCTGCCTTTTCCCCTTCACTGTCCACTTTGTGAGCAGAGGCCAGAGGCATCTTGCTGATGATCTACACTACAGTAGTCATTCTGTTTGATCATAACCCAATTTGACATTTCCAACACACATAAATGACTGGCTCCAAATTGTAAACGTTTTGTAGTTCAAACATGTTGAAAGTGGGTCTGTTTCAATCTCTCTCTCTCTCTCTCTCTCTCTCTCTCTCTCTCTCTCTCTCTCTCTCTCTCTCGCTCTCTCGACATAGGCCCATATTTCCATCTACAAATGATCATTCCGTCCTGTAGTAGTTCTCTTTCTTTTTACCGATACAGCAGTCTTCCCTCGTTCTCCTCTCCCTCATCAGCCACACTATTTCCCTCTCATCTGTATTCCATTAGAAAAACACTGTCAAAAAAGGTGAACCCCAAATGCACAGCTGAGCTGTACTGTAATACCTACAGCAGAATGATTGCATTTCGTTGCTTTCATCGTGGTAATTGAAAGAAAAATGTAGTTACCCATGGCCTACAATTTCCTCTCTACCACGGAAATCTAATTAACGTATTACAGAAATTCTGTCTGTTTAAACTAGAGATATCAGATTTTGTTGCATGGGCTCAATCCACGACATCCGCCGATATCACCCTTCCGCATCTGTGGTGAAATGTGGGAGAGCTAGAGTGATGTTTGGCTGACCGTGACACATCCCGAAAATGTGTCTTCTCACAGAAATGTCTGTAGTCTCAGAACGGGTTGGCCTGCCACTCTACTGAAAGATGACACTCTCACAAACACAACATCATTCTCCGTTTTGCTCTGGAGGATAATCACAAGCCTCATCGGAAGGTCCCCATCTTTCTTATATCTCTCAGATATAGGACAGACACTTCAGAGCAAACGTCCATGTAGTGACTCTGTATTTCAATGAGTTTCTATTGGCTAATAGCAGCAATGCCAAATTCAACGTTTCATAATTTGAAAAAAAAAAAAAAAAATAGGATACCTTAGAGGGGTCATGAACTTCAAAATCAAATAACAAAATGATCATGGACATTAATATGGAGTTGGTCCCCCCTTTGCTGCTATAACAGCCTCCACTCTTCTGGGAAGGCTTTCCACTAGATGTTGGAACATTGCTTCGGGGACTTGCTTCCATTCAGCCACAAGAGCATTAGTGAGGTCGGGTGCTGATGTTGGGCGATTAAAAACAGCCCCAGACCATTATTACTCCTCCACCAAACTTTAGAGTTGGCACTATGCATTGGGGCAGGTAGGGTTCTCCTGGCATCCGCATACACAGATTTGTCTGTTGGATTGCCAGATGATGAAGCTTGATTCGTCACTCCAGAGAACGCATTTCCGCTGCTCCAGAGTCCAATGGCGTTGAGTTTTACTCCACTCCAGCTGACACTTGGTATTTTTCATGGTGATCTATTCTTGTGTGTGGCTGCTCGGCCATGGAAACCCATTTCATGAAGCTTCCGATGAACAGTTCTTGTGCTGACTTTGCTTCCAGAGGCAGTTTGGAACTCGGTAGTAAATGACCATTTTTACGCGATACACTTCAGCACTCGGCGGTCCCATTCTGTGAGCTTGTGTGGCCTACCACTTCGAAGCTGAGCCATTGTTGCAACGAGATGTTTCTACTTCACAATAACAGTACTTACAGTTGACCGGGGCAGCTCTAGCAGGGTAGGAATTTGACAAACTAACTTGTTGGAAAGCTGGCATCCAATGTGCCACATTGAAAGTCACTGAGCTCTTCCGTAAGGCAATTATATTGCCAATGTTTCTCTATGGAGATTGCATGGCTTTTATATACCTGTCAGCAACGGGTGTGGCTGAAATAGCCGAATCCACTAATAAGAAAGGGTGTCCACATACTTTTGTATATATAGTGTATATCAATACCAATAATATTTAATTTAATACAGCACTTCATGTCCAATTTTCCTCAAATTATTCTTGATTGAGTCTACTTTCTTCTAGTAGCTTCTGCTGGCTCTGGTGTGATGTGCAGAGGGCTAGTATGAGCCTGGGCTATCCTTGTGAAATATAGCTCAATCAATAGGCGATCAGCAATCAACTATTACATGTCAGTTTTGATATATCCTATCATAGCTGTAGGTTGTTTGGCCTTGTCTAATGATCTGTAAAGATGGGCTTTTCATAATCTTTATTGGTTTTTTTCTCTTTTTCACCCCCATCATTTTTTTTTTTGGTGTGGAGTTTTGTGATATAAAACCTCTGAATGAACAGAGAGAGAGGGAATGAGAGGGGATAAAGAAAACGATGAAATGTAACCCCTTTAAAACTGTATCATTTCCAGAGCATACCTCAGGGCGGTGAGCGTTTAACAGTGGGAAGCAGAGATCACTGGACTTGGTAATTGTTTCCTCTAAACCGGCTGAGCTCTGAGAAAGAAAACAAAAATGCAGTTTTTCATGAGACGCCGGAGAAAGTGAGGAGGAAAGGACAATGCAAGAGAAAGAAACAATGCTTCTGCCTATCCATGTTTGCGTCTGTTACCATATCCAACTATATCCGAGTTACCACTGCTTAATACTGCTTACCACAACAAGTTGCTGTGCTTGATTATTGATCTTGAGGTGAAATAGATTTTTTTGTATTTCAAGTGTTGACTTTATACCGTTGTTATGTTATGTGCAATCTTAATCAGCTAGCTTGGTCATTCTATTATTCAGGTTCATCAATAGTATGTGGATTCAATGGAATAGTTTCCAATTCTAGCATATATACTTGTTTTTCTCTTCCAATAAGGCCCCATTCAAACCAGGTGTTTTGAAGTCAACCCCTTTTCAGTTATAGATATAAGTAGATGCTGCAATGTGATGTTTTGAAAAGCACCTTGGCGCTAACTTGGTTTGACATTCTCCCATTTCGTCAACGCCTAAGCAATATGCCTGATACCTCATTTAGTGGTAAAGTGATGTGCTTCTCCACAGCCACAAAAATGCATCAGAAAGGCAGAAAGTACGCTCCACACGCTCCACTTTGACCAATTTGTCTCCATCAATCAATTCATATAAACAATGAATGATTTAGCTAAAATAGTGGGAAGAATCTTGTGGGGATTTTTTTCTCCCCCACTTTCTTTTCATTATATCCCCAAGTATGTGTGGGGTTTGGTCTCCACCACAAGTGCGTTGCATTTGGCTTTGAAAGTCTGAGACTTAGCGCTGTGGTATTGGCTCATTTTTCATATCCATTGTTAGCTTGTCAGGGTGTCATAGCTGTTCCGCCGAGCTGTTAGATCAGTCCAAATGTATAAATCATCCAGGATCTGACACACTCATTTAATGTAGAAGGTTCTGGTGCGGCAGCACGCTTATTAATTGAAAAATCCCTTGCCCGTTTACTGACTGGGAACAGTCAGGGCTTTTTTATTAGATTTTTTATTAACATGGATATTCAGTAGCCTGTTGACTCCCCACCAAGCACTTTGTCATTTATCATCATATGCTATATTTGTCAATCTGTTGAATTCTTGGAGTCAAAAGTGCTCATGAAAATCACTTTGCGTATAAAGAGGGGGGTGGAGCTCAATGGCCAAAGCTCCCTCTCTCTCTCCCATTCTTCTATGCCGCGGTGGTTCCAACCCTGGGATCCTGTGTTATTGTTTTCCATCTGTGAAATAAAGTAACAGTTACTTAATGTACCAAAAAACAATTTGTCCAGTGTTTCTTTTCCCCCCACTGAAGGCATGCATGGCTCGCTGAGGGCTCCCCTTATCTCAGCTAGCCTAATCCATTTTCACACTGCGCTCTGGCGCTCTCATTTTACAGCTGACGAGCTCGCAGGCTCCATGCTGGGCCCTGAAATGGGACCCCAGTCACTGCGGCCCCTCGGAGTAAGTAAGTGTGTAAGTGTGCAGAACAAATGCTGAAAAGTCTTTAAAAAGTTAAAGGGGCTAGTTTGGGCTCACTTTTTTTTCTTCTTCTCTCCCGTCCCACCTGATCACCTAGACTATACACTTTGCCAGCGTTTGTGCCAAGCTGTCAGTGGTACATGAGGTTGTGATCGTGAAAACGTGGATACTTTGCTGGGAGAAAGAGTTCGAACAGGAGTGTTTCACTCATATACTGTATGTGTGTGTGTGTGTGTGTGTGTGTGTGTGTGTGTGTGTGTGTGTGTGTGTGTGTGTGTGTGTGTGTGTGTGTGTGTGTGTGTGTGTGTGTGTGTGTGTGTGTGTGTGTGTGTGTGTGTGTGTGTGTGTGTGTGTGTGTGTGTGTGTGTGTGTGTTTGTGAGCTTGTGTTTACTATGTGAACTGTGTTATTGAGTGTGTTTGAGGGTTATGTGAACTCCCTCTGTGCTGGTTAAGAGAGGTGGGGAGGGTAGTGTAGTGAGGAGTCAGGCCAGAGCTGGGTGATTTCCGCTCTTAACACCATGAAAAAAAATCCAATTTGAACCCTCTCCAGCAGGACACAGGGGCAAGATCAAAACAGTCACAATGACTGTGTCAAAACACAAAAGAGAAGAGAGGAAAACGACAGGGCCTTTTAAAGGACCATTATGCAACGTACTGACCTGTGCGGACTGACGGACTGACCTTCACAACCTTTTACACACCATATGGCGAAGTCATTCAAAGGTATAAACCAAAAAGCCCCAAAATGTAATGTGGAACCAATTCCAGTTTTAACATAGCTAAAATGTGCATCCCATAACCTTGAGAGTTCACTGAGTGTTTCAGTTTAAATAGGATATGGTTAGGCACACATCCAATGGTCAGAAGAGAGTGAAGGATTACTATTTAAGTCACTTCTTCACTGAAATACCAATGATTTAAACTATTACTGTATGCATAAAGACGCAAATGTGACTGACTCTTACAAACAGAATCCAAATTGAGATTGAATTATGCACTTTTTTAGCTAAATCGTCTTTCCATGACTCTATAGCGTTAGCTAGCACGAAATAAGCAATGGAAAGATGATAATATATGCCATTTAGCTGACGCTTTTATCCAAAGCGACTTACAGTCATGTGTGCATACATTCTACGTATGGGTGGTCCCGGGAATCGAACCCACTACCCTGGCATTACAAGCGCCATGCTCTACCAACTGAGCCACAGAAGGACCACAGGGTTGGAACCATGTCGCTAAATTGTTCTCCAAGTGCATAATTCCAATGTCCAGTGGTTTACTATGATAAAATACACATTTTGATTCTGTTTGTGAGAGTCACATTTGCATCCAATTCAAGGTAGCAAAGGCCGTATGCTGTTCTTTTCACGGACGCATCAACAGTACCCAACAAGGGTCATGATATCTGAAACTTAAAACAACATAAATGCAACTTTGACCGACCACACCACTTATATTAACTTACGTAACGTGTTATTCTCCCTGGAAAGAGTGATGCCGTCTGTCCTTTTACAGCGGATATGCAGTTTATGGTGAGCTACATTAGCTACAGTCAACATCTCATCTGTCCTAGCGAGCCAAACATATGCATAAGCTGTTTTTGTCGCTGCATATTTTGATTGGTTTCATATACATATAACACTAAGGTGAAATGAAAGATTGCATGTAAAAGTATCCATTTATGCCCAAAACGTTCCAACAACCTATGACCTCTTATGTTAGAGTGGTTCACAAATTGAAAGTGATCGTTTTACTTGAATATGACAAATCAAAGATCGGAAATGGTATCAGTTACACCCTTTCCTAATAACACAGTCTATAATGGATTAAGGACGACCGGTAGATAGAGAAGCCACCACATGCCCGTGGTCTCATGCTCTAACGTACTGGGACAATAACAGGCTTTTTCTCAGCCACGACTTGCTTCCTTCTTCACAGACCCACCGAAGAGGAGGTAACCTAAATGGTAGGAAGCAACTCTTATTGTTATCTGTATGCCCATTGAAATCCACCAGACTGTGGTGCCCATTCTGCTCAATACGTTGGCAAGTCACTGCGTTGATAATGATATTGTGGTCCCAGTGCTTCCACATGAATTAGTATCTAATGAGAGGCCTTCTGTTGATCCTGTACCATGGGCACCGGGCTACCAGGTAGGTACAGGGCCCATCATGTGCGCCTCTGCTAGGAACCGTCGAGCAGGGCTAAATGGGATCACACTGGTTCAAAGGTATACAAGGTAAAAGCCAAGTTAGAGGGGAAAAGTATCATTCCCTTCTCAACTGTGGATTAATTCGGCATAATGATAATTGATTTGCAGCTCATTTATTCAACTAGGTTCATAAGAGAGTGGTCATCTAAGTCTTTGGCAAAAAAATAATTGCATATCAAAAAAATGCTTACTGAATACTTTATGGAAGTGCTGGCTTTGATATTACCCTGTTCCAGCTCTCTGCCTTCCCTCCCTGGATGCAAGGTTGAACATGAGCTTATTGTCCACACCATAGGACACATTTAGATATGGGGGTAGGGACAATGATTTGCAATTTTTAAAAAAAATTCACCATGATATTGGTTTTTCAAAAAGTTTAGGCAGGACATGACCTGACATACAAGTTCTGTTTCTTTAGGAAGAATCATGGTTACTTTGTCATCTCTCTCTTTTTCAATGATAGAGGTCGCGACAAAGATACTCTCACTCAAGCTACACCTCACAAGGGGATTTGATCCTCTCTTCCTCACACGCGTATACTTTTAAGATCCACAACATCCTATCATTACATTCACTGTTATGTCCTTCAAGAATGGTTGATTTACTCCCGAGTCGTGCTTTCCCAGTCCCATGATGTCAAGTCATTTAAGGCATCTGCGTCCTCTCTGGCCCAGCCTCGGCAGTCCCATCAGCCCCCTGTGGAGGCTCGTATCAGCGCATCCCCACACTGGCCACAAACGGACGGCACACGGATGGCCCAGCCAGGAGGGCAGCTGGCCCAGCAGCGGCCCAAGAGCTCCCAGGGTCCAGAGCAGCTGGAGATCTGTAAGTGAGCAGGCAAACACAGGAATATAACTTCAACCTCCATTTCAAAAAGATAACCTCCACAAATCTGTATTTGTCATGGCTTAGTTGAAAAAAATATACTCAAAAAAATCTTGCAAAGTTTGTTGTAGGAAACTAGTTAAGGTTTGTCTTGGAATTATGCTGCTGCACGTAATATGCCATATTCATATATTTCACAGCCATTTTCAGATTTCTGTAAAGCAAATGAACCTTCCTTTAACCTTTCTAGCGCAGGACATTCTGCTGAAAAGGCAGCGTGCGAAATTGAAAAATATTTTTTTGAAATATGTAACATCTTGTTAATCTACCCATTGTGTCCGATTTCAAAAATGCTTTACAGCTAAAACACAACATATGATTATGTTAGTTCGGAGCCAAGTCAAAAAAACACACAGCCATTTTCCAGCCAAAGATAGGAGTCACAAAAAAACAGAAATATAGAAAAAAAAATCACTAAACTTTAATGATCTTCATCAGATGACACTCATAAGACATCATGTTACACAAAACATTTTGTTCAATAATGTGCATATTTATATCCAAAAATCTCAGTTTACATTGGCGCCTTACATGCAGTAATGTTTTGATTCCAAAACATCCAGTGATTTTGCAGAAATACTCATAATAAACATTGATAAAAGATACAAGTGCATTCACAGAATTGAAGATAGACTTCTCCTTAATGTAACCGCTGTGTCAGATTTTTTTTTAAAATACGGAAAAAGCATAATCTGAGAACGGCGCTCAGAACCCAAAATAGACAGAGGAATATCCGCCATTTTGGAATCAACAAAGTTAGAAACAACACCATAAATATTTGCTTACCTTTGATGATCTTCATCAGAAGGCACTCCCAGGAATCCCAGTTCGACAATAAATTACTGATTTGTTCCATAAAGTTCCATAATTTATGTCCAAATAGCCACTTGTTGTTAGCGTGTTCAGCCCAGTAATCCATCTTCATGAGGCGCAAGCATTTCGTCCAGACAAAAACTCGAAAAGTTCCGTTACAGTCCTTTAGAAACGATGTATGGAATCAATGTTTAGGATGTTTTTAACATAAAACATCAATAATGTTCCAACCGGAGAATTCCTTTGTCTTCAGTAAAGCACTGGAACGAGAAGTAACTCTGTCGGGAGCCCGCGTCATGAGACCAAGGCTCTCTGCCAGACCACTGACTCAATGAGGTGTCACTAGCCCCTCATTTACAGTAGAATCCTCAAACCAGTTTCTAAAGACGGTTGACATCTAGTGGAAGCACTAGGAAGTGCAACCTCATCCATATCTCAATGTATATTCGGTAGGCCAAGCTTTGAAAAACTACAAACCTCAGATGTCCCACTTCCTGGTTTCTTCCTGGTTTCTCAGGTCATATGAGTTCTGTTATACTCACAGACATCATTCAAACAGTTTTAGAAACTTCAGAGTGTTTTCTCTCCCATACTAATAATAATATGCATATATTAGCATCTGGGACTGAGTAGGAGGCAGTTCACTCTGGGCATGCTATTCATCCAAAATTGGAAATGCTGCCCCCTATCCCAAAAGGTTAAGCCAATTGCAGCCCTCTAGTGAATAGCAACAGTCGTCGAATCCAACACTTCGGACAAGCTCATGTTTAAGCCAGTAAGGGATATGGCAAAAACTGTGAGTTTTCTTTAAAAAACTATAAATGGATAAATAATTTAACATTGCACCAGGAGTACTACTGTTATTCCTGAAATGCCGAGTATGTTGATGGAGTATTTTTCAAATCAGAAATTATGCATTGGTTACATTGTTTGATAGCTCAGCTGGTTAGCTAGCTCTCAGTCTCATTGACCAAATGAAATGATTGGGCACATACATGTGTTTAGCAGATGTTATTGTGGGTGTAGCGAAATGCTACACACATTGCTAATGCTAGCTACCTAGCCACTTAATATACCTGTAACTTGTTTTCTCAAAATGTGTGTTGGCTAGCTAAGTTAGCAATGTTATGAGTACAACTCCCAAATGCTGTCGACATCAGGATACTATTTGAGAGCACTAATTAGCACCAAAAGAGGTTATAGCTTTGACTGTATGCTGACAGTCAATTCAGAGCCACTCAGTGTCTAGCTTAACGAAAAACATAATTTTATCAGGTTACCGTGAAGGTTTTCTGTGTTTCATTTCATTGTGTTTTAGAAACACAGTTTTAGATCATTGTGAGGGGATTTCCACAGTGGTTAAATGTGGAATTGGGCTTCCCGGGAAAATGTTGTCCGAGGTTACAACAGTAACCAAGGGGGTCGTGGCTTAGCGAAAGGTCAATTTTTGGATATCCCCCTTTTTTCTACTCTTTTCCATCATGTAGAATATGCAAAAAAGAAGTAGCATCGTCATCTAGTGCATCAGCAATTGTGCATAAGTTAAAGACCAGTTGGGCTGATGTGATTCACAGTTAAAACTGACATAAAGTCATTGAGTTAACCCCCCTAAATAAAACAACTGTAATGGATAGCATGAAAAATCTCCTGGCCCCCCTTTCGACCCCTCCTCGTTTAGTCTGACCACCCTAAAGCTAATGCAGTTGACTCAGGAGTTGCTGGCAGGGTCATCTGTAGTTCAGCAGGAGGAGATAATTAAAAAAAAACACTTCTATTCCTTTTGTGTTCACCACATCCTCTCCTGGGGATAAAAACAATAGAAACAAGAAAAAAAGAGAAAGATAACCAGACAAATATCTGAGTTCATAGACATTTTAGGAGCTTGGGTAGTTTATCTAGATTTTATTAATTGACAGGTTTATGCGTAGGATTGCTTTTTAAGGCATTTCCTTTGTCGTAAACAGCCAAACAAATGTTACTCAGGAAACGTTGTTTCGTGGATATCTCGTGTTTCCCTGTAAACCTCTTCCAACAGAACATCATGTCTTTATGATGCGACCCTAGTGCAGTAAATGAGTTAACACCTCCGAGGAACTCCACGTAACTATAATTAAGAAAGATATAGTTTTGCTGGGTTTATTAGACTGACACAATTCGAAAAACGTATGAGTCCTGTAAATGAAATCAGATTACAGCTTCGCTCCATTTCAAGGCCCCTCTCTCTCTCTCTCTGAAGAGACAACTCTTTTGGTGGGCTTAATTGTTTACATTAAGATGAGCTGGGGGATTTATATGTCCTTTGCACTGATTTGAAGTTTGCTCTCTCATCCATGTAACAAATGCTATGAGACTTTGAGAGAGAGAGAGGCCCACCGTAGAGAGGCCATGCTAGACTGAGTCTGAAAGGACCACAGCACTTCAGGGGAAGAGATTCATAATCACAGGCGAGATGACAGGTGGATCAAATTTCTAAACTTTTGTGTGTGAACACTGACAGGCCATCCGTCACCAGCCACGCCAGTGTTTTCTTAACCTCGCCATCGCATTAAGTCGACTTCCTGCCACGTTGGAACAAGGTGACACATTGATGAGGAGGATATATAATGGGGGGCTTAAAGAGCTTTGGAGTGGAGAAATTAGAAATGACTGTGGAACGGGTTGGGTAGGGGACGTTATGGGAAAGTGTCACACAAAGTAAGCATTTTTATAGTCTGTATAGCCTTTGCTTGTGCAGTTTAAAACATATAGTACTGAATGGGTAACACACCATAAAGATTGCATTTGATAATGAAATGGGCATATGATGACACTCATGGCCCTATACCCATATATTGAAGGTTTTTAACCACAAAGTATTGCTCTCCAGAAAAACTATTGATTTAAACATAGCAAATACCCAAATGGACACCCTACAACTATTTTTCAATTTACACCATGAATGGTGATGCCCTTAGTAAGCTGGGAGTGTGTGTACTGGCTAGGGGCAAAACTAAACCCATGCATCAAATCAAGGCGGAGAGAGTGTCACCAGCGACCATAAGCATGAAAACAAACTACTCTCACGATGCTAAATACAGCCGTCTATGTTCAGTTACTTTGTCACAAATCACTGCAACACTTCCTTCCAATCCTTCATTTTGGAATTAGTGGGATGCGGGCGGTGTGGCCGCCAACACGCCAGCCTGTCACATGCTCACTGGGGGTAATAATTGGTATGAAATTGTGTTATGGACAGCTGAAAGGTAAAGGCTCTGATCGCCCGGGAATCCACAGAGAGGATTCCTGTTTTACACCCTGTCAGGATTTCTTACTCACCCCCCAACCCCCCACCCCGCCCTTTTTTTCTCTCTCTCCTTTCCTTTTCAGCTCGCGCTATGGATTTGTTGTCACGGGGGTCTGGCGATCTTGCTGACACCCCCTGTCAGAAAATGAATTTTTCACCCGGCCCTTGATTGACTCCATTTGTGGGGTGTGACTCTATCAGAAAACGCCAGTCTCCTGCTCACTCAGTCATCGGCTCTTCGACTGCTGGAGTCGAGAGGGGGACACGGATACGGAGATGGAAGGAGAAGGACTGAGAGATGGAGCAAGAGAGATAGATAGATACAGAGAAAGAGAGAGGAGGCAGTATGCTCAATGTGCTATGGTAGAGAGATAAGAGTCGCGCTTTCTTAAATCCTTCTGTGGTTGTCAGTTTCCTTTTACCCCCATCTAACAGACACTGTACTTAAAACAGCCTACCAAATAAATCGTTTTGATAAAATGCAGAGAAATGTGGAGTTCTGTGAAAAAGAGAGAACAGGGGCCAGGGAAGGAATAGTCATGCGCCGTTGACGGGAATGTTGGTTTTTGATATGTGTTACAAATCACATGTTCAACAACATGCCTCTGACACAGAACAAGAGGTATTAGTTTTTCCCTGAAAGTGGGATGGAGATGGGAATGTAGGAAGGATGGGAAGAGAGGGAGAAGGGAGGGTTGGAAGGAAGAAGAGGGAGAGAGGAGGAATGAGAGCAGAGGGAAAAGGGAATGAAGGGAGCAGAGGGAAAAGGGAATGAAGGGAGGAGAGGAAGAGAGGAGGGATGGGAGGAGAGGGAAAAGGGAATGAAGGGAGGAGAGGAGAGGAAGAGAGGGAGGGATGGGACGAGAGGGAAAAGGGAATGAAGGGAGGAGAGGAAGAAGGGAGGGATGGGAGGAGAGGGAAAAGGGAATGAAGGGAGGAGAGGAAGAAGGGAGGGATGGGAGGAGAGGGAAAGGGGAATGAAGGGAGGAGAGGAAGAAGGGAGGGATGGGAGGAGAGGGAAAAGGGAATGAAGGGAGGAGAGGAAGAAGGGAGGGATGGGAGGAGAGGGAAAAGGGAATGAAGGGAGGAGAGGAAGAAGGGAGGGATGGGAGGAGAGGGAAAGGGGAATGAAGGGAGGAGAGGAAGAAGGGAGGGATGGGAGGAGAGGGAAAAGGGAATGAAGGGAGGAGAGGAAGAAGGCAGGGATGGGAGGAGAGGGAAAAGGAAATGAAGGGAGGAGAGGAAGAAGGGAGGGATGGGAGGAGAGGGAAAAGGGATTGAAGGGAGGAGAGGAAGAAGGGAGGGATGGGAGGAGAGGGAAAAGGGAATGAAGGGAGGAGAGGAAGAAGGGAGGGATGGGAGGAGAGGGAAAAGGGAATGAAGGGAAGAAGGGAGGGATGGGAGGAGAGGGAAAAGGGATGAAGGGAGGAGAGGAAGAAGGGAGGGATGGGAGGAGGGAAAAGGGAGAAGGGAGGAGAAGGGGAGGGATGGGAGGAGAGGGAAAAGGGATTGAAGGGAGGAGAGGAAGAAGGGAGGGATGGGAGGAGAGGGAAAAGGGAATGAAGGGAGGAGAGGAAGAAGGGAGGGATGGGAGGAGAGGGAAAAGGGAATGAAGGGAGGAGAGGAAGAAGGGAGGGATGGGAGGAGAGGGAAAAGGGAATGAAGGGAGGAGAGGAAGAAGGGAGGGATGGGAGGAGAGGGAAAAGGGAATGAAGGGAGGAGAGGAAGAAGGGAGGGATGGGAGGAGAGGGAAAAGGGAATGGAGGGAGGAGAGGAAGAAGGGAGGGATGGGAGGAGAGGGAAAAGGGAATGAAGGGAGGAGAGGAAGAAGGGAGGGATGGGAGGAGAGGGAAAAGGGAATGAAGGGAGGAGAGGAAGAAGGGAGGGATGGGAGGAGAGGGAAAGGGATGGGAGGAGAGGAAGAAGGGAGGGATGGGAGGAGAGGGAAAGGGATGGGAGGAGAGGAAGAAGGGAGGGATGGGAGGAGAGGGAAAGGGATGGGAGGAGAGGAAGAAGGGAGGGATGGGAGGAGAGGGAAAAGGGAATGAAGGGAGGAGAGGAAGAAGGGAGGGATGGGAGGAGAGGGAAAGGGATGGGAGGAGAGGGAAAAGGGAATGAATGGAATAGTAACAAATGAAAGGGTACGATAAGACCCTTTCAACGCATGGTGTGCTTTGGTTTTCAACAGTCATAATAAGCTAATTGTTAGTTCTGCAAGTCGAGTGACATGATTGAGAAAAAAATAACGTCCGTCGTTCAAATTCCACCACTGTTATTTATACCTAAATTCGACAGCTGATACTGGTCTCCCGAGAGCCGAACCCAGTGGAAGCTGTTCCTCTTTGTCTCACACGGCTTATCTGCCTGAAAGCCAGTGGAGCTATCCACTCTTAGTCTTCTATTAGGGAGCACATGTCAGGACCTATTTGCCACTGGTTACTTTGAGAGTGACATCAGCGATGACCTCTTGACCCTTGCTGACAGAGAAATGCTTCTGCAATAGTTTTTCCATTATGGAGGCTGGTGAGCACAAACACCATACAGATATGTTGGAGTGGAGGGGGTGAATGAAAACTAAAAGGCACTTAAACCTGTATTTGACCTATCATGTTTCCATATTGTGTGAGAGGTGTATATGAAATCAGTATTGACCTGCTTTGGCCCCATAGTCAAAGGCTCATCAATCTGTTGTTGGACACCTACGCTCACACCTCTGCCTTGACCTTCTACTACAAGATATAGCTTCAGATAAGGAGGTCAACGCACGCACAGACACACGTATGCACGCACACGCACGCACGCACGCACGCACGCAAACACACACACACACACACACACACACACACACACACACACACACACACACACACACACACACACACACACACACACACACACACACACACACACACACACACACACACACACACACACACACACACACACACACACAATCCATTCATTTCTGTACCTTTGTCTGTCTCCCTGCCTTCTGATGTGTGCTTGCTTGTCTGTGTATGTGTGAATCAGTCTTCAATATATCTATGGTGGAGTCGAAGCAGTTTCGTATTAGGGGGTAAATTGTTGCTACCGAGCATTCGACACGCCTCGCAACAGGTCAGAAGGAGAGTTTCATATATAAACCTGTTGTTGAGCTGAAGAGCTAGAAGATACTCAAGCTTATAGAACAGTATGCTATGGGGTGGTCTGGTCAATATAGCAGCACTGAACAGACGTCAGCAGGATATGCAATCTTGCTAGCTCCTTGATCAGACACTATTACCAACAAACTAGATCATCAATGAGCTCATATTTCAGATCTAATGAATTGATCCACCCACTAAGAATATCAGTGATGAGCAAAGCTGGTCAATAGTGTTAAACCTGTAACACTTGTTCTGTCAGATAATGCTTGCTTTTGTTTTCAGAGCATTCCTTTGCTGCTATAGCTGGACGTACTGTATGCACTGCATGGTGAATCCACTACACAGACCACTTTCCCTGCTCGCACGCATCAGGCCTGATTGACAAATGAACTGTGTCAAACGCTAAAGAACAAACAACCAGCGAGGGAAGACATTTGTCGACAGTGATTTATGTAATATGACACTAATTCTCTGATGGGATATTCCTGCCTCATCACTCATTGCCGTGCCGTTCGGCTCACAAAACCACATGTCATCAAGTGAAGTTTTTACAGGTCGGTCTAAAACAGTAAGCAGCGCTGCCTCTGCTGGCCTCTGCAATTACCTGATTACCTCCCCCCACTCGCTAGCAGGATTCATCAGGGTCCTGTAATTTCATTCAAATTACCCATGAACCTTGGTCTTGCGCGTCAACAGTAAATGTCATGGCGAACCTATTGAGGGACCTGAGGTGTAAGTGATGCTTTGTGAGGTCACCGTGGTGGAGTAATAAGGGGTGTCTTTACAGACTCGACCAGGGAGGGATGGATAGCTGAGGTGTTTGAGGGGGGCAGAAGGGAGGTGGGGTGGTGGTGTGTGGCCATGGACTCCACAAGATGTCAAAAGCGTTCAACAGGGATGCTGGCCTATGCTGATATGAACGCTTCCCACAATTGTGTCAACTTGGCTGAATGTCCTTTGGGTGGTGGACTATTCTTGAAACTGTGAAAAACCCAGCAGCGCTGCCATTCTTGGCACAAACCGGTGCGCCTGGCACCTGCTACCATAGTCCGTTCAAAGGCACTTACATTTTTTGTCTTGCCCATTCACCCTCTGAATGGCACACACACACAAGCCATGTCTCAATTGTCTCAAGTCTTCAAAATCCTTCTTTAACCCGTCTACTCCTCTTCATCTACACTGATTGACGTGGATTTAACAATTGACATCAATAAGATATCAGAGCCTTCACCTGGACTCCCGTGGTCAGTCTATGTCATGGAAAGAGTAGGTATTCTTAATGTTTTGTATACTCAGTGTATATATATATGTGTACGTGTGTGTGTGCTGTAAAGGGGATGAGAGAGAGACCCAGCTGGTTGAGTTGTGACTGGGGTCAAAAGGCATGTCACTCGGTGGCCTGACAGGAGCTTTAACCATAGGCTTACTGTCGGAAACTGGCTGGCTGCATAGAGATTGGCTTAATGATTACCCCCTCCCTACCCTGTTTAAGTCAGATGGACCTCCAGACCATAACCCCACCCCGGCCCTGAAGACCACCTCAGGCGACCTACACCCCAAGAACTACATTCTCTTGGCCCTCCCATAGCTTATGATTTGGTCATTTGCCCTGGCCCCTTCTCGAAGTCAGTAATGTACCATTTCCATGTTCATATCAGAAGTGATATGGTAAGAGAGTCATAGCCCATTCGAAAAGTAACATCGCATTAATATTCAAATGTGCATCTGTGTTTTTAAACCGCGTTACCACATCCAAGACGCCCATATAACACACAAGTTGTAAGTATTGAAAGTTAATTTCCTCACTCACACATTCATAAATTCATTAGAGTGACTTCCCATCAGAGTATCAGTTACATTAAGCCTCATTAACTTCTTTTTTACGTCCTTCTCTTCTTTATATTAGCTAATTAGCTCAGGGGTGGCCACAAATTAATTACCATCTTACTACAGCTTTGTGCAATTGCATTCTGTTTATTTAGTTTCTCCTATTAACTTGTAATCTTTTTCTACTCGTAAAAAAAAGCAATTAGCCATTTTTTGATAAACAAAAATGATGCTAGCTCAGGGATAATCAGCAACTCTGCGTGTCGTCTCCAGAAAATTACCCTGCTGTCAGCTAATTTGACCTCCGAACCCTTACCAAGCCCAAAAAAGGCACTTTTGTTGTTTTATAAAGGACAAGGTTGTAAGTCGGTGAGAGAATGGTAAAAACACACCATTAACCTATGTACCACAACATGACACAATATTTGTTTTCCTGGTTGGGGGTGGCAGGTAGCCTAGTGGTTAGAGTGTCAAACTAGCAACCACAAAAGTTGCAAGATCGAATCCCCGAGCTGATGAGGTAAAAATCTGTTGTTATGCCCCCTGAACAAGGCAGTTAACCCACTGTTCCTAGGCCATCATTGAAAATAAGATTTTGTTCTTAACTGACTTGCCTAGTTAAATAAAGTTTTTTTTTTTAAATGTGCTCTAAGGTTTTCCTGATCTGCTCATCTCAATTTGTATTGCATTATTATGATGGTTGCTACTATAGACTACAAAAAACTGTGGCTATCACCTTCTAACATCATCTCTACTGTATTTTTACTGAAGGGGTGGCAGGTAGCCTAGTGGTTAGAGTGCTGGACTAGTAACCAGAAGGTTGCAAGATTGAATCCCTGAGCTGACAAGGTTAAAAAAAAGTCAGTTAACCCACTGTTCCTAAACCATCATTGAAAATAATAATTTGTTCTTAACTGACTTGCCTAGTTAAATTTTAAAAAGTAGACAACATTTTCAAAGAAGCCAATAATGGATTCCAATACTCACAATTTTCATCACGAATAAAGGAATCATGGGGAAAGCCATCTCACTTCCTGTTTTGCCTTATATAGACAGGTGTGACTGGTCGCGTGACAGGACAGCCCATCATCCCCTGCAGAGATGCTGCATGCTGCAGTCATAGATTCTCCTCAAAGTATTTCAATAAAGCAACACAATGGCTGCTTCATTAGCCCATTGATTCATTAATGCAGCCATCCTTCTTCCTCATATTCACCCAACACAAACACTGATGATACACAAGGGAACCGTAATGATAACTGGGGCTATGGTCAAAGTCCTTTCAAAGTAACTAGAGGCCTATCCGCTTTGATGAAGCAGCCCATTTATACCCCGTCTCACACGAGAGGTCATATTCTATGTATTGACCCAGGCTGTTCCTTTTATTACGGGCAGGTTTTTTTATTGAAGGATGATTACATTGAATGATGTCAAGTGAGGAGAGAAAAGATCGACCAGAATAATGACGTTCTGGAGAGAAGAGACAAGAGACGGGGGCTGGGCTGGGCGGGGGGGGGGGTGATGTCGATGGCTATCCTCCTGCCTTGTCTTTCTTGTCTTTCTTTGCTGCTCACAAATTGAGTCACATCCTCGGCTCATCCATTATTTAGGGAGGATCGGACTCTCCTGGCATCTATGGATTTGATAATCATTCCCATGTCCATATTAAATATGTGACATAAATTTCACAGTAGGAGCCTGTCAATGAAGGGCTGTGGTGAGCAACTAAAGGTGTGGAAAGGGGAACTAATGTATGGAGATGACAGCGAGTGAGAGAGCGAGAGAGAAGAGAAAGAGAGGGAGGTAGAGAGAGAGACAAAGAGAGAGATAGAGACTGAGAAAGAAAATACAGAGTTTTGTTTGTATCTATGCAAGGTAAACATATTTCAGGTTTTATGATGTATTTTTGTGCTTTAGCATTAACTCAAGGCTCTGGGTACATCAGGACACACAAAATATCCAGTAAAAGGCTTCCATTTTACATGTACCAGTAAGCATCTATAAAAAAGGTCTTGAATATATAAAAGTGCTGAACCCTGAGGCTAAGTATTTGGGTGTGTATCTGTGTGTTTGGGCAGGGGGACAGGTGTATGGGAGGGAGAGAGGGGGAGAGAGAGAGGTGTGAGTTGGTGACTCGCCATATAAATAAGATAGCAAGAGCATGATAACAAGAAACAGCATCTGTTAGACAGGCAGGCAGTTTGTCTCTTCTCCTCCCTTCACGGTGGACTGTTCCTCGGGTGCGAATCTGTACTGCTGGTGGCTATGAATACTGGCCTATGCACAACAGATGTTTCTCTGCAGGCTAACCAATACATCATCACCTGATAACCAATGACAAATGCTCCTCCGTAATTGTGTGAGACAAAAATAAAAGAGAAACCTTGCCGTGTGTGTGTGTGTGTGTGTGTGTGTGTGTGTGTGTGTGTGTGTGTGTGTGTGTGTGTGTGTGTGTGTGTGTGTGTGTGTGTGTGTGTGTGTGTGTGTGTGTGTGTGTGTGTGTGTGTGTGTGTGGTTACAGTGTTGGAAGTGTGTGGTATGTTACAGTAGACTGGTCAGAAATGGAGGAGTTTGGAAGAGAGAGAATGTGAGAGGGAGATGCTAGGTGTTTGCTTGTGGCTAGGAAGGAATAGCTACAGTACAACCATGTTATAGTTATATATATACATGTTGTAATGAAGAGTTAATGTAAAGTGATTCTTATAGCCTCCTGAGTGGCGCAGTGGTCTAAGGCACTGCATCACAGTGCTAGCTGTCCCGCTAGAGATTCTGGGTTTGAGTCCAGGCTCTGAGTCAGCCGGCCACGACAGGGAGGCCCAGCATCATCCGGGTCAAGGGAGGGTTTGGCCCGGCAGGGACATCCTTGTCCCATCGTGCACTAGAGACTCCTGTTGTGGGCTGGGTGCAGTGCACACTGACACGGTCACCAGGTGTACGGTCTTTCCTCTGACACATTGGTGCGGCTGGTTAAGTGGGAGTTGTGTCAAGAAGCAGTGCTGTTTGGTTGAGTTGTGTTTCGGAGGACGCACAACTCTCGAGTCTGTACGGGAGTTGCAGCGATGAGACAAGACCGTAACTACCAATTGGGATACCACAGAATATGGGAGAAAAAAGAAATTACTATGTGAAAAGTCATACATTCAAATGCATGTGTAAATAATATTTTGACGTCATTTCACCATGCAATAAATGTCCAGACATTTTTGGTCAAATTTCTATTTTCACTGAAAATGTGGTTCAGATTTTATTGGCAGGTTTTGTTTTGACTCAATGGAGGACACCCTCAGAAGAACAGCTAAATCAAGAGGAGCTTGAGAAAGGCTTCATTTGGAGACAAACACAATTGGCAGCCAATCTGAAGTCTGTGGTATTTGCCAGGATGACATGCTGAATTTAAAACAAACATTTGACTAAGTAAAGCAGTATTGACAGTTAATTTTCTGTTTGTTCTGCCCTAATAATACCACTGGCTGTGTGCGAAACAAAGTGCCCTGGCTCTGTACAGTGTAAGCTATTCCCTAAATCAGACAATATTGGAAAGTGTGTGAAAATACATCCAGAGTGATTTTACACTTTCTTTTTTACTATGATACATAGTAAATGTATACAAATGTTTTATCTACTGTTAGCTGACACTAGGCCCATTCAAGGGATCCCTCCAGTTAATTTAAGGAACATGTGTGATTGCACACTGCCATTGATGTGATTTAGTCAGCGGGGAGCTCCAAGTCCCTGGTGTGATGCTGTGGAGATGTCTGGTACTTCCACCATTCTCACACAGGCAGGATAAGAGCTATGGATCAAACGGGAGACAGTTTGAGACTATAGGTGAGTCTAGTTTTTCCACAACATATGGCTGTTTGAAACGAGGAACAGAAGGCAAGTCTGTTCCTCAAACGCCAAACAATTATATCATATTATGTTCAAATTGTTGATTTCTGTTTCATGTCCGATCATATGATTTTCAGATTATGCGTTTGATGGAGGTCATTTTGTGACATATGCACAATTTATCGTTCATTTTCTCCTGTCATGTCATCCCTGACAGGTCGGATATTTTCAGACACGTACAAACTGAGTAGCATGTTGTTGAGGTGCAATGTGAGGAAATATGTCATAGCCACTGTTCTGTTTCTGATTTTCATTCTGATTTCATAACAGGTTATATTTATAACACATAATGCACTTTGGTTATGGTACAGTATGCTATGTTGGTAGAGGATCCCAATCCATGGAGAATCAACATCACCAGGGTTTTGGACTTTCCAATGTTCTGGAAATAGACTCATTTTAAATGAGATAATAATTCAATATAATTTAGGAAAACCTAAACATGGAATTGGAGTGGAACAAGTCCAGAACTGGTCCAACAACTAACACAGTATAAAGGTGCCTACAAATGTTTAACAGGGGACCAATCATATATCTCATATCCTTATAGCCCATTGGTTTAAAAATGGTACTTCCCAAATAACATGCAACATTTGCTTTAATGAGAATACCCACTGTCATCGTTCCATTGCGGCTGAGGCGAGTGTCAGCAGAGCAAGACAAACAAATTCAATAATAATTAACTTGAGTCATCTACTCATCCGCCATGGCTCATCAACTTTAGGGAAAATTTCCCCCGGAACTTTAGTAATGCCTAGCTAGTCTCCCCTATGAGTTCAAGTGCTGCTGGGAGGATAAAGCTTGTGGAGTCACACCCGTAAGTGTTGTTTCCTCGAGCATCCTCAAAATCCGTGTGAGGGGAAATGATTATTCACTCAACTATTGTTGTTCTCTATGGAGACAAATGTATAGTTTTCATCCATACTGTATAATGTGCATTCGTACATAATGTGCATGACTAGAATAAAAAAGTCTGGCCCCAAATGTTATTTTATATGTGGCAGCTTATTGTCTTTCTTATCTTTGGCCTGGGCAGAGAGACTGGGAAGGCAGGGGGACTGAGGAGGCGGGGGCAGGAGGAGGAAAGGGGGGTGCTCCTTGATGAGTGGCTGCTGGCTTGGCCATATGCTTGCTGTCAGATGGCTGTACAGGTAATATCAGGCCTCCTTCAGAACACCTCTCTGGCTGGCAGGCCCAATCAGGCTCAGGAAGCCTGGCTGATTGGACTGACATACTCCATCAAACCCAGCACCAAAGTGCCCCAGACCGCTTGCAATGGCCTGACTGCCTCGGACATCACAGCTAATTCGCAGCGAGAGGGGCTCCTTTCTTTTGCAATCGCTCACTGTATAGAAGAATGGAAATATTGTATTTCAAGATCAGCAGCCCCAATACAGTGTTGGATGTAATGATTATGGCTGCAAATACATTTGCTCTCGAGCCTATAAGGCATGTATCAAAAGCAAAAGTATGTTACAGATGAGTTCATTTCAGCAGCATAAACAGTTGCAATGTACAATTTTTTCTATTATACGTTCCCTTTCATACTATCAGCTGCGTATGACTACCAGTGGCAACAGTCTTTGTATGTTTGTGTGCATGTAACCCTGTTCATTTACAACGGGCTGTCCATATTTTCCCTCTGCATGTATGTTTTCAGTGCAGTCAAAGAAGGATTCATAATGACTTCTCTCCTTGCTGAGCACGTTGGACCGTGTGGTGTTTCATATCAGCACATGTGGCACCAAGGCCTGCTCACTTTATCTGCCCCTTATTTTCACCCATGCCTAACCGAACCATGTACTTCAAATAAAACTCGTACTAGTTTGACATAATTAAGTATTTCATACAATTGGGTCTGCCTTTAATCCTCTTTAACCTCCCAAATATAGTCTAAATGAAATGTTTATGAGAACATAAGATTTTTGTGGGAATGATCACAACCCAGAAAGCCTTGGACAAACATGTTGAACCTTCTAATTATCTGTAATGTTGAGAAATGACACACTGTGTGTGTTTGTGCGTGTGTTTTCCATGCTAAAACATGAAATAGAATACGGGCAAAACATTTGACTATCTTTGAGATGGCGAAACCGAATACAATTATGAAAAATTCCAAAGACCCCCTGTCACCATGGAGGCGTACCTATTTAATGCTATTTATTTCATTCCAATTAGATTGTTTTAGAGAAACAGAGACTTGAAAATACTATTTTAGTGGAAATAGCAACTGGCCATTATGACTATCCAAATGGAGCACAAATTAGTTAATGGATTGCCCCCACTGACTGTAGTCTGCTGAGCCACCGTCGTGTTTGCCATCGTGATTCGCTCAACCAGTCACCCTCTCTCTCCAATCCTGAAGAGATGTGCCAATCATGGGTCTATTGTTTCTCCAACCAGGAAAAAAGGGAAAGATGGAAAGGAATGCATGAGTGCTTCTTAGCAAACATTTACCTCTTCATGCCGCACTCTCGCTATGTGGCAATTTACACCCAGGTGGTCTAACTCAAAAACTGTTGCAACAAGATCCCTTCACCACCAATGTTCTTGGTCTACTTTGCTAAATATCTGTGGACCAATCATGCTCTTATCTGTCACCCCACAGACGTACGCAATTATTAAACTATTAAGTCAACAATAAACTATACCAACACGAACATCTGCACTCCCTGCACATGATTGGCAGTGTCAAAAGGGACAAACAACACAGTGGGCTATGCTGTTGTAAAACAAAAGTCATCCGATTGGATCCTAATTGGTTTTAGCAAAATCTTGTAGAATTTTGTCACCCCAATCATAATCACATTATATCATATAATCATATATTTTTTAAATTGAACCCAATAAATTCTAGTTTCAGTACAATTAACAGTTCTATATTCATTTATGTGTCATTCACCTTTAAGAAAGCCTTTATTTTTGTGTATTTTTTGAGTGACTGATGACGTCACAGCAGGCGCAGGCTTGCAGTGTTAATGGACTTCCGAGTTCAGCTCACTACCGTTTTCTGAGCGTATTAATCAAACTGTTTTTGTCCTTCACTGTGCGTGAATGCAAGAACTGTGGGCAATGTTACAGTATGTGTTTCCCAACGCAGTTTAGTCGTATTTTTGTCATTGTGCAGCATTTTATGCACTCGTTTTTATGCTACCGAAGTGTTAGCTACATATTGCCTGCTAGCTAACGAGCTAACTAGCTAGCTTAGTTGTAGCCATTTGTATCTAATTTTTGAGTCACTATTGTTTATAGCAGATAATAAATGTTTATCTTGATGGTTATTTCTAACTATACATGTGCCTTATTGTAGGCAAGTCAAGCCCGTTTTCATGGTAGATGATCAAAATAAATAAATCATATTTTTGGACACATTCAGCAATTTTGACATAATTAAGCAGAATACTTTTGGAAATGAATGTTGAAAGTTCCATTTATATTCCTAAAACATAAGATGAAAATGATGCTGTCACTGCTTCACATCGACAATAACTTTTTATATATAGCCCAATGTCAAAACACTGTTTTGAAGTGTCCAAATCAATAAACAGTTTGTGATATATTGAAAACCTAAACATAAAATGTACTACCTACACATACAGTAATTATATTACTTCAACAAGCACATTATAAACTGCATATGCACCAAAATCCCTTGTCGTTTTGACAAGTGGCAATTTATCACGCATATTGATTAGGGGGGAAATCAGGTTGTGTTACCACTTGAAACGAACACAACTCAAAAAGCACATGGGAACTGGATTTTTTGGGGGAATCACACGCTAAAGGAAAATACCTGCTGAAGACAGGCAGATATATATTTGAGTGATGCATTTTGATTTGTGAGTAGCCAAAACAGAAAGAGAAACCAACAGAATCATAAAACACAGGACGAGATGTTAAAAACTGTCCATTGAGCCAATAGATGGTATGCACTCACATGAGATTTGCCGTGATGTTGACAGAGTGGCATGGGAGGTTTATTTCTTAGACTGGGTTAAGGTGTCAATTTTGGGACACATCCTCAGTAGTGTGCCTTTGAATCAGTGGGTGTTTCGGCCTTTAATCACTAAACACCCTCATCAAAGGTGGCCAGCTAAAGGGTGATCAAGCCTTAGCTTGTGTCCCATGCCCAATTAAGATTTCCCACGGGACTATGCAAGACAGGGGCGTCCTCTTCCCTAAGCCAGCCCTACAGCTGACCGCATACCTCATATGCCCTCCTCAAGTTGGAGGGATCTGAATTGGGTTCTCAGGTGGGGGGTCATGAAGTTATAGCCCAGCAAGGGTCCTTCCGTTTGATCCAGATCCACTGGCTGCCTCTTTCAGCTGCTTGAGAAACTGCTCTGACGGTCTGCTGCAGAGCCTGTCCATGGGTTCCAAGTTCTTTCAGCAACCTGATGGTGGAAGAAGCCACGAATCCTCTGCATCCCACTTCAACTTGCCAGACTTTTGCATTCCAGCCACGCTGAGTTGCGTCTGCTGCCAACGCTCGTAGGCCTCTTCAACAGAGTTTTCCCACAGGACTGTGAGCTCTATGATGTACACAGCCTTTTGTGAAGGGGACCAGAGTACCATGTCTGGCCTAAGGTTGGTAGAAGCAATCTCAGGTGGAAAAATTAGTTGCTGGCCAATATCGACAAGCATCTTCCAGTCCCGGGCCATGGCTAGGTGTCCAGTTCCTGGCTTCATAGGATGATGCTTGGGCCTTTTCTGCACCCCCCGGATGAATGTTGTTGTTTTGACGGGATTGCTTGTTTTTGGAGGCAATGAATTTGTTGCACTCCTCTTGGTCTCAAGTGCTGCAGCCAGGCTCTTGAGGACCTGATTGTGCCTCCAGGTGTCGCGGCCTTGTGAGAGGCTGGTCTTGCAACCTGTCATTAAATGCCTGAGAGTTGCTGGAGCTGGGCAGAGAGGGCAGGTCTGGTCCTCGCCATACCATGGATGTAGGTTTTTTGGTGATGGAAGCACATCATAAACAACTCTTATGATGAAGCTGATGTTGCTTGCCTCCATTTGCCAAAGCTCACTCCAGTTGATCTTTCTCCTCTCCAGGCCTTCCCACCGTGTCCATTGGCTTTGTTTAGCAAGAGAGACAGCCTTTGCACTTCTTGCAGTCTCCTCCTGTCTGTGCACCTCCTCGACCACCAGCTTCCTGCGTTAAGATTTTGTTGCCTTATGGAACGTTGGTTTGCTTGCTGCCAGGCGAAAGCATCCTCTTCCATGCTGGATATTCCCCACGATGTCTTGTTGTCTCAGGGCTAATGTTGCTTGCTGCACAGCCTTGGATGATGTCCATTTCCATCCAGTTTGTAGGGGAGGTGCAGCCTTGCGAATGGTCTGGTCTTTGGAGTCCTTCAATGTCATATGAAGTCTTACTTTAGAGTACTTGTACTCCTCCGTTAGACTTGTAAGAGGTAGTTCAAGGACCCCTTTGCTATAGAGGCCGATGTTACTCAGGCACCGTGGGACACCCAGCCATTTCTTCACGTATGAGGTAATGGTTCGCTCCATCATCTCCATTGTTGTTATTGGGACCTCATAGATGGTGAGTAGCCACATTAGCCGGGGGAGAAGTCCAAACTGTAGGCACCAAAGCTTGAGCTTCCCAGGCAGTAGGGTCTTGTTGATGTTCTCAAGACCGTCGGCGATGTCCTGCCTTACTTGCTGCACTTGATCTTTATCCCGGAGGCTTTCGTTGTACAATCTACTCAGGCTCTTGACGGGTTGCTCAGACACCGTTGATATCGGGTCATCTCCAATGCAGAACCTCGCATCTTTAAGCTGCCCCTTGACTATGGAGATGCTTCGACCTTTGCTTGGCTTGATTTTCATCCGGGCCCACTTGATGTTATCGTGCAGTTTTGCAAGTAGAAGCCCGGACAACGCTCTCTACTTCCGTCCATTTTGGAGGGTCAGTGTCCAGATTGAATTCTGGTGGTTGAATAGGTGGGATGTCATGTGGGATGATTATCTGCTCATGCCTTTTCATGTGGTGGACCCCTGGTGGACCTTTTCCAGATGTTCTTCCAGTTCTGGTTTTGGAGTTTTCAGGATTCTGCACTTTTCCTTTGCGAAGAGGTCTTTGACAAACTTAATTTTTCGTTTATAGAACCGTGTTCTTGAGTGTTCCTTCTTCCTACGAAGTTTCCTTAAGTTTTCCGCTCTTCGCAAGGTTTGCCAGCCGACATTTGATGTCTGCTTGGAGTAGCATGAGACCTTCTCTCTCTGCATCAGGGGCCTTCTTCCACTGCTTTCTCAGCTGCCTTCTCTCTCTGACAAGTATCTCGATCTCTTGCTGCCTCCTAGATTTGGCTGGCGCGGGTGGTACTTCTCCTTTCGTTTACTCCAAAGCGCTCTTCTCCGTAGTGGTAGATAGATAACACTTATTATTCACACATACTGATGTCACATTAAAATCAATAGAACGTGAGGGGGTGTCAGGTTGCACTCCTGTTCAAACTAACGTAACTTTTTTTTAAAACACGGAATTTGGGAGTAATATCTATATTATTGTTTAGAGGACAACTTGTAGAAGAGAACCAGCTACATTTTGGATTATTGCATTTTGACTCAAGTGGGTCGACGATGCAGAAAGCTAAACGCAACAAACATTTTGTTAATCACTCCTAACGATATCAATTTGAAAGCCATAGAGCGGGGGCAAACGTTTAGTGTGTCTGCGCTGTTTAAACTAACACTATTCAAATGCCACACTGAATTCAACAAATCACGACGCGCAATAGGTTGCCAACAGTGACAATGGTTGGCTGTTATTTGAGTAATAGTTTGACTCTCAAATCCAGGTATTGGTGTGAGGCCATGGGCTTTTATACAGAGAGCAGCCCAAATTTTCCCTGCCATTTCAGTTCTAGGTCCTAAGACCACCTGAAGACAAAATCAACACTACAAAACCATTGATATTGATCTGTTTTAAGCAATCAATTTTGTGTAATTGTGATGACTATAAACGTTTATACTAAAATCACTTATCTGAGGTAAAAAGGATGTGTAAATTACCTTCTATTCGATGTGGTCAAAATGTGAGGTTGTGTAATGCAGTAAAACATACTGTACACTTACAGGAAATTAGCACACATAAAATAATCTAAAATGTTTATTGAATTCCAATACAAAAACAGATTTTGGAACCAATCCTATTGGAGTCCTATTTAAGCGATAATCAACAACAGGCTATTCCTCCTATGAAAAATAATGAAAGACGTTGAAGGTGTGTAGTTGCCTTGGTAATCAAACAAACAGACTTACTAGTTTAGCTAACTAAACCATCAGTCCAAGCTTGTTATTATGAAAATCAAATTCAATAATGCCAATAATGTTTTCAATTTGCCTTTTTTTCTAAAGCAGCTCAAACATGTAAGAATGAACTATAGCCATTGGATTCTACCGTAGAAATATACGGTCCATTATTTAAGTGACAATGCCCGAGAAGCTAGTGTTTGGAGGATATATTGGCACACGGGGGTTGTTAGGCCAGAGATGAAGATGAGGGCTGGCAAACCGTGCCAACATAACCTCCAAACCCTGGCTTCAAGGGCATTATTACTTTTATGCAACAGGTTACTAACATGTTTAAATAATGATTGACATACAATGCATTCGAAAAGTATTCCTGACTCTTTCCACAGTTTGTTATGTTACAGACATATTCTTAAACAGATTAAATATTTTGTCCCCTCACCAGTCTACACACATAAGGCAAAAACAGGTTTTTCTAAATTTTTGCAAATGTATTACTTATCAAAAACGGAAATACCACATTTACATAAGTATTCAGACCCTTTACTCAGTACTTTATTGAAGCACCTTTGGCAGAGATTACAGTCTTGTCTTCTTGGGTTTGACGCTACAAACTTGCACACCTGTATTTGGAGAGTTTCTCCCATTCTTCTCTGCAGATCCTCTCAAGTCAGGTTGGATGGGGAGCGTCACTACACAGCTATTTTCAGGTCTCTCCAGAGATGTTTGATCAGGTTCAAGTCCGGGCTCTGGCTTGGCCACTCAAGGAAATTCAGAGACTTGTCCTGCAATGTTTTGGCTATGTGCTTGGGGTCGTTGTCCTGTTGGAAGATGAAGCTTCACCCCAATCTGAGATCCTGAGCACTCTGGAGCAGGTTTTCATCAAGGATCTCCCTGTACTTTGCTCTGCTCATCTTTCCCACTGGTCTCCCAGTGCCTGCCACTGAAAAACATCCCCACAGCATGATGCTGCCACCACCATACTTCACCGCAGGGATGGTGCCAGATTTCCCTCCAGATGTGATGCTTAGCATTCAGGCCAAAGAATTCAATCTTGATTTCATCAGAACAGAGAATCTAGTTCCTCATGGTCTGAGAGTCTTTAGGTGCCTTTTGGCAAACTTCAAGCGGGCTGCCATATGCCTTTTACTGGGGAGTGGTTTCCGTCGGCCACTCTACCACAAAGGAACTCTGGAGGTCTGTCAGAGTGATCATCGTCCAAGGCCCTTCACCCCAGATTTCTCAGTTTGCCCGGGAGGCCAGCTCTAGGAAGAGTCTTGGTGGTTCCAAACTTCTTCCATTTAATAATGATGGAGGCCACTGTGGTCTTGGGGACCTTCAATGCTGCAGAAATTGGTTGTACCCTGTTCCTCGACACAATCTTGTCTCGGAGCTCTACGGACAATGCCTTCGACCTCATGGCTTGGTTTTGGCTCTGACATGCACTGTCAACTGTGGAATCTTAGAAAGACAGGTGTGTGCCTTTCCAAATCATGTCCAATCAATTTAATTTACCACTGGTGGACTCCATTCAAGTTATAGAATCATCAAATCAAATGTATTTATAAAGCTCTTCTTCCATCAGCCAATGTCACACAGTGCTATACAGAAACCCAGCCAAAATCGCCAAACAGCAAGCAATGCAGATGTAGAAGCATGGTGGCTAGGAAAAACTCCCTAGAAAGGCAGGAACCTAGGAAGAAACTTAGAGAGGAACCAGGCTCTGAGGGATGGCCAGTCCTCTTCTGGCTGCGCAAGGGTGGAGATTGTAACATTACATGGCCAAGATGTTCAAACGTTCATAGATGACCAGCAGGGTCAAATAATAATAATCACAGTGGGTGAAGAGGGGGCAACAGGTCGGCACCTCAGGAGTAAATGTCAGTTGGCTTTTCATATTCAATCATTCAGAGTTAGAGACAGCAGGTGCAGTAGAGAGAGAGAGTCGAAAACAGCAGGTCTGGGACAAGGTACTGCGTCTGGTGAGCAGGTCAGGGTTCCATAGCCGCAGGCAGAACAGTTGAAACTGGAGCAGCAGCACGACCAGGTGGACTGGGGACAGCAAGGAGTCATCAGGCCAGGTAGTCCTGAGGCATGGCCCTAGGGCTCAGGTCCTCTGAGAGAAGATAGAACGAGAGAGAGATAATTTGAGGGAGTATACTTAAATTCACACAGGACACTGGATAAGACAGGAGAAATACTCCAGATATAACAGACTGACCCTAGCCCCTCGACACATAAACTATTGCAACATAAATGCTGGAGGCATCTCAAGGGTGATCAATGGAAACAGGATGCACCGGAGCTCATAGCAAAGGATCTGAATACTTATATAAAGGTATTTCTGTTTTTTATTTGTAATAAATATGCACAAAAAAAATGAAAAAAATGTTGTTGCTTTGCCATTGTGGGGAAAAAAATCAATTTAATCAATTTTGGAATAAGGCTGTAAAGTAACAAAATGTGTAAAAAGGAAGGGGTCTGAATACTTTCCAAATGCACTGTATTTTTATTAAGAACACTTTTGATGAATTAATTCATACTATTTCATCCTTCTATGAGATATAGTCCTGAAACAATTCTAGGAATGCTACCCAATCCGCCTTGTAGTTCGTTCTGTCGGTTCAGTTGCCAAAGACATGACCCAGTCATTAAGTATTTTTGTTCTGTGTCCATTTACTGTTCCTTCTAAATGTTCTATTGCCATACTAGCTGGCAACGTTCTTATCCTTTGTTTGATAGCTATCCAACTACGGCTAACTTACAGTCACCTCAAACAGTGCAGCCAGAAAAACAGCAAAGTATCAATTGTTTAAGCTTTTTACTAGTGACATTTATTTGGATACATCCATAACTATGAGCTAATGATGCGCAATTATACCTGACATAGAAAATGTGCTCTCTCGTCAGGACACTGTTGTTCAGAGAAGCAAACCAGCAACACAGCTAACACAATCACTTCAAACTGAAGCTGGAAGACTGCAAACCAAGCTGCATTTCGTTTAGCGTGACCTGTTTTGTATTGACATTTCTTTGTATAAATCCATATAAATTATGCAGATTCATGATTTCGACTGGCTGAGAAAAGCTGCCTGCCTGTCGGTCTCGTCCCGACTCTCGACCCCTACACATTCATTACTGTGGGACAGCTGGAGATCAAATTTCAATATTGAAACAATGTTGAGACAAACAGCAAGGTTTATACAAATCTCTCAGCTATTGAAAGCCAATTGCTAGTCTAAAAGATATGGGAGATAATGTTTAGATGCTTTTTACAGTGGAGATTATATTTCTTTATTGTCTGCTGGACTGATGAGACAATGGATTGCACAGTGAGATGGAACAGAGTAGAGGCTTTTCAACATTATAGCCTTAGCCGGTGGTAACTTGTGGAATAGACAGCAGCTGGCATGTGGTTTTAACCAGTCAGGGTCCAGGATTAGACCTACCCGTTGTGTAAAGAGAAATGATGCACGCTCTAGAAGCCAATCAGAAACAAGTATTTAACAATGCCATGGTATAAAGGCCCCGAATGCTGATTGGCTGAAAGCTGTGGTATATCAGACTGTATACCACGGGTATGACAAAAAATATATATTTTTGCCGTTCTAATTATGTTGGTAACCAGTTTATCGTGTATGGCCCAAATACCATGGCTAATGGCTATATGCAGGCAGTCTGTGTTGCACATAAGAACAGACTTTAGCAGTGGTATATTGGCCATATACCACACTTCCCGAGCCTTATTGCTTAACTACTATAGGATTCCAATACAAAAATCAAATTGAAAAATCTGATCCAATTTTGGAAGCAGTCCAATTGGACTCCTATAGGATTCCAAATAAATAATTGAATACATCCTATAGGATTCCAATAAAATAAAATACACTTTTAGAATCCAATAGAAAATCCTATCAGATTTTAGAACCAGTCCTATAGAATAAAATCCCATAGGATAGATTTTGGAATGTATCCTATGGATTCTAATTTATATTATTGGAATCCTATAGGATTGTGTAACTAGAGCTGCCCCATACATCGCCCCTTTCCAGTCAAGACATGGCTAGGGAGTATGGGAGACACAGGCAGGAGAAGAGAACTAGGCGGGCAACTATGTCTAAGGTATTGACAACTTAAACATGCTCGCTCAGCTTGCTTCCTGGTTCGTTTAACACAGCTGCTACAAAGCTGATCTTAGCTAGCTACTGCAGCTTCTTCCATAGCTCGTTAGCTAGCTACAGAACGTGGCACCCCAGTCTGCACATATCCTAACGTTAGCTACATAAACACATCTTGCCACTGTTTCTGACTTTCGTCATTGCTAATGGGTGTCAAACAGACAGTTTTTCAAGCGTTATTTGATTGAAAGGGGAAACAGCCTGTATGGGTAATGAGTGTTAGATACAGTCTATGAGCAAGCTAGCCAAATAGCTCCCATTGACATACAAACAATGGATACATGGGGCCTGTGCATGAAGCCGTCTGTTGTATCTTTAGGGCCCAGGGACAAATTTAACTCTGTTATGGTACTATGGTCATGATTATGTTTTAATTTCTGTGGATGAGGAAAGCAATGGCTTGAATTAATGACACCTTAATTCATTATAATTTTAATATAGCCACAATGCAATGCATTGAGCAGGAAAACAAATTATAGCAAAGCCTAAGGAATTTTTCCAACAATCTCATTCTCTTTCTTCATAGCATATGGCTACCTATTTGCGACGAGGGTTTATTTGTAGATGTACAAGAGCATTGGTGCAGAAATACACAATAAAACATAAGAAAACTCAACCAAGAAGAAATATTGTCACTGAAACATATGGAACTGTCAAAAATGATCACTTTCAACACAAGATACCGATGAGGACAATTTTAACACGTCTCACTCTAAATGGACTAATTTACATCATTATAAAACAGAAAGGTATGAGTTATAATCACTTCAATTAGTGCAGAGCCATGAAGCTAGGATAATGTGGCCATAATGTATATTCAATTTCATTTCATTTAGCTACCATCTGTTTGTGCAATTGAATGCACTGTAATATTTAGCTCCTCTGAATTGATTGGTTTGTTTGTCTCTACTGAGGGAAGTGACATTGTTGGTAGAATGTGCATGAACACGAGTGTGTGTTTGTGTTTATTATACATTCCCCTCCATATGTATTTGGACAGTGAAGCAAATATTTCAACATTTGTCTCTATACTCCAGCATTTTGGTTTTGAGGCGACAGTACAGAATTCACATTTGATTTCGGGGTATTTTCATACTGTTTTAACGTTTAGAAAACAAAAGCATTTTATGTATCTAGTCCCCCCAGTGTGAAGAAGTCATACGTATTTGGGGAAATTCACTTTATAGACTTTTAAAGTAGTCAAAAGTTTAGTATTGTCCCATATTCCTTGCACGCAATGATTACATCAAGCTTGTGACTATACAATCTAGTTGAACACATTTTCAGTTTGTTTTGGTTGTTTTGCCCAATAGTAACTGAATGGTGAATGATGATGGGAGTAATTTTCTTTCTAAGTGAGTAGATGAGAAGGCCAGCATCCAGGAGTCGCTTCTTCAATGTTAACATTGAGACTGGTGTTTTGCAGGTACCAGTTAATGAAGCTGCCAGTTGAGGACTTGTGAGGAGTCTGTTTCTCAAACTAGACACTCTATTGTACTTGTCCTCTTGCTCAATTCTGCACCGGAGCCTCCCGGTTAGAGCACAAACTGGTTAGAGCCATTTTGCGCTTATCTGTGAAGGGAGTAGTACACAGCGTTGTACAAGATCTTCAGTTTCTTGGCAATTCCTTGCATGGTATAGCCTTCATTTCTCAGAACAAGGATAGACTGACAAGTTTCAGAAGAAAGTTCTTTGTTTCTGGCCATTTTGAGCCTGTAATCGAACCCACAAATGCTGATGCTCCAGATACTCAACTAGTCTAAAGAAGGCCAGGTTTATTGCTTCTTTAATCAGGACGACAGTTTTCAGCTGTACTAACATAATTGCAAAAGGGTTTCTAATGAGCAATTAGCCTTTTAAAATGATCAACTTGGAATAGCAAGTGCCATTGGAACGTGCCATTGGAACACAGGAGTGATGGTTGCTGATCATGTAACCTCTGTACACCTATGTAGATATTCCATTCAAAATTCTGTTTCCAGCTTCCATAGTCATTTACACCATTAATGTCTACACTGTCTTTTTGATCAATTTGATGTTATTTTAATGGACAAAAAAATGTGCTTTACTTTCAAAAACAAGGACATTTCTAAGTGACCCCAAACTTTTGAACAGTAGTGTAGGTAAAGTGCTTTCATTTATAAACGGTAAAACAGATACTGTTTGAATGAAAATACCCACAAATAAAAGTTGAAACATTCTATTTAAGAGCCAAATTAAAAGGATTTAGATTCACTCTCCAAATACATACAGCATAGTATGGAGGGGAGTATATGATACAGTACATGTGATAATTGAATTTTGCCCATCCCTCATAAAGATGTTTTGTTTTATGTACCCCAACCTATTCATTTTCTAGACATTTCTGTCTAATGACAGGTTCTGACCTTAGTTCCTTTGTGATGTCTTTGTTTTAGTATGGTCAGGGCACGAGTTGGGTGAACAGTCTTTGTTCTTTGTTCTTTTTTCTATGATTTGGTATTTCTGTGTTTGGCCTGGTATGGTTCTCAATCAGAGGCAGCTGTCAATCGTTGTCCCTGATTGAGAACCATACTTAGGCAGCCTGTTTTCTCCCTTGAGTTGTGGGTGATTATTTTCTGTTTCGTATCTGTACCAGACAGAACTGTTTCGGTTTAATTTCATTCTCTTGTTGGTTTTGTATTTTAGTGTTCTGAGTTCTATTAAAAAATATGAACACTTACCACACTGCGCATTGGTCCTCACCTTCTTCCACCACAGACAACCGTTACATCTAATTTATGGGTCTCCATCCATTCTCAAGTCTGCAGTCATTCTCAAGGGGGTTCCAGGTCCAAAAGTCAACATTACATGACAGTATGAATATCATGGGATTGGGGACTTTTGTAATTATAGCAAAACCACATGGGTGCTGATCTAGAATTTGTTTAGCATTTTAAGACGATGATACATATAGAGGCAAGGACCTTATTCTAGATCAGCATTCCTCTGGGGTGCTTTATTAATATGGGCCCTGATTATAGTCCTGACTCCTACAAATAGTAATAGTTCTCTAGAAACCTCTTATACATATGGCCTCATCTGGTCACCGCTGCAAACACTTTGCAGAGAAGTGGGGGAGTGGAGGAGAGGACGACTTGAGTTTACTCCTTTCCCCAGTCTCAAGGGAGCCGTCTCTGATGCTTCACACTGAGTGAGTTGTACGCTCACCAATATGCCATATGGGACCGCAAGCAGTTTCCTTTATCATCTCTTCCTTTACACTTGCTTTTGTTGTTGTGTTTGTTGTTTAGATATAATCAAATGTTGATGGCTGAGTTGGAATGGACCATTAGATATGTGAGAATGTTCAACGGAGAACAGGAGCCCGGCAGTCTGCCACAGTCCATAACCAGCCTTGTGGTTCTGCTAATTTGATTATAATATAGTCATCTCCGAAGATTAGAGCTATTCAATTAAATATTCTAATTAACCTGAAGTATTAGGCAAATGATGCTAATTACAAATATTCTCAAGAGAGCGGCTGAGATGAGAGCCTCGGCCCACGATGATACTTGAGCCCAGTGTTTCGTAACATGATGATGCCCTATATCATAGGCTCTGCGAATATTAAATTGCCGGCTAATTTGCCTAAACCTCATTTGTTTAATGACATTAGCATTTTGTCTGAAATTGTAATAAACATGTACATCATTGCTCTTCGCTCAGAGAAAGTGCACTCTTGGGGTAGCTTAGTATTTATGTTTACACTGCCAATGCAGCTTCCCAGCGTGCGCGCACACACACACACACACACACACACACACACACACACACACACACACACACACACACACACACACACACACACACACACACACACACACACACACACACACGGCCCACACAAACAGGCATGCATGTGCAGTCACACACACACAAACAATCACACACACTGATTGGCCCATTAGGCTTACATAAAGTACTTGTACAGATGGGGATGTTGGGGTGTCATTTCTTGCCATTAAACAAGAACAGGATTTCAATTTAAACATAGATTCTAATTGGAAACTACTTGATATATCAGAGCGCATAGCCGTCGAACTGAACTTATTTTACCTTAGCTCCATTTGTATAGTAGGCGAGGTAAGACGGAAAAGAACGGAGCCTTGCGATAGAAACTATTCAGTGTAGATGCATCCAGCCTGGGGAAAAAATGCCTTACAACTCTAAAATCATGAAATCATCATATTTGACAAAGGTTAGAGGAAAAGCAAAGCTATCATGGATGAGAAACATGGTGCCTTCAGTGATTACTTTATATTCATAGTTTTCCCACTCCCGAGGTCCTGAATATGTCATGTGCATAATGCCTGCTCTGACTGTGGCATTGTAGTCACTCCAAACAACGTGTTTCAATAAGGCAATTTTCTCACTGCCTAAAAACATCAGTGGGGCACCATTCTGAACAAAGACAGCATATGACATCTTATCCAAGCATACGTCGGCAGGACAGGACTATACTTTATTAAAGAAAAATAGGATTTCACTAATGTTTTGACACGCGGGAGGACCTAGAGGAGGGGCTATGGGGGGGTACGAGGGTTAGCTTTGCATTTGAGGACAAGGTCTGAGACACAGAGAGAGGGATTAGGTCTTACAACGAACGCAAAGTGTGGGGAAGAAATGCCTGTGCGTAAATGCCTCCACACCACTCACAATAGGCCACGGATCCAAGTGACCCTCCCTGCATTTGACTCACAAATCATGGCACATTTTCTCCTATTGTCTATTTTATTTGCATACATTTTGGTTTTTACTATAATGACAAGGAAAGACGATTACAAAAAAAAGAAACGTGCATTGTCAGGGGAGGCATTCCTTTCATTCCTGGGGCGTAAACCCAGTCAGTACAATGCACATGGATCCGCCCCTGTGCTTTGGCGGATGACTGTATTAGGGATGATACAGCCACAGTCGGTGCATTTACTACAGGGGGATATTAGATGAGTGGGAGCTAAGCCGAGAGGGATGATAATCAGCTTTTGTTTGAGCCTCCGCTACGTGGAGAGCCCAGGAGTAAGTACTGTACACCTGTCTCATTAGCAGAAACATGCTGTTGACCCAGTGTATTAGCCTGGGCCTAATCCTGTCGGATCTGAACAGGGCTCCTCTAAGCCTCTCGTAAGGATAAGTCTTCCCCTGAGCTGTGATGACAAGGCCACAGTACAATGGAAAACCAGGCCATCACAACAGATCATTATGCTGTCACAAACAGATGCAGCTTTATGAGTACCTGTGTGTTTGTTTGTTTATTGGCAACATTATCTCGCCACATTACTGTTGTTTCTTGCACTGAGTGTGAGAAGGGCTCTGCACACACACACACAAACACACACACACGTGCGTACGCACGCGCACATGCACACACACACACGCACACGCACACACCCTCTCTATGTTTAATTCTGTCTTTCAAATACACAATGATGCCCCAAAATAACATCCTGGTGTACAAAAAGAGTTTGTTCCTTATTGTGATTTTCTCCACATTATCATAGAAAGGCAAAAGATCAAAGATCTCTATCATAGAAAGGCAAAGATCAAGAGTGGAGGATAATGTAAACACAGATAGGGATGATGGGTGTGGTTAAAGGGGTCAAGGTGCACCACTGATGGTAGAGTGGGTGACTATTGATATGGCTCGATGGGAACAGAGGATATAGGCCTAGCTTGCTGACGGTATCGTAGGGAGGTATAACAGAGAAGAGGGCAGAGGTAATGACATTGGAAGAAGGACCTTCATGACTTTTGTCAATGTGGACAGTCCCTGTCTCCATCACCAATTATCAGTGTCATATCAAGAGGGAGAGAAACAATAATGTCTGATTTAGACTGAGGTGGAAATCAAAGCCAATCACAGACACCTCTCTCCAGTTATCGACTCTTTTTTGTAAACATCAAGATGAGGAGATGGATTATTGAGAGAAGTTAAAGCAGCGTTGACTGGTTCTTTTCACACGCCTTTGTCATTTCTCTCTCTCCTGTCTGCCTTCACATTTCATTTGTATCCTGCTGAGGAAGAGAAAGAGAGAGAGAGAGAGAGAGAGGGAGGGACAGAGTAACCTCTCTTAAGAAACCTCCAAAACGGCAAAATATTAGGACACTGGATCGAGTTCAATATAATACTCATATGTATTATTTGTAACTTGGGAAATATATTGCACACAATATTACTGTGATTTGGGGCCAATGATCAAAAAATACCGTAGTTAGAGAATAACTGACTCTGATATGGCTTTTTGATTTATATAATAATTATTGTCGATGTAAGAAAACCATATATGCAGTAAGGAAAATCCAATCTGAACAGATATGCTGCACTGGCTCTGTTGAAGATGAGGATCTAGTGAGTGAACAAAGGACTTGCTGGAGAGAGAAAGAGCCTGTCGAATCGCTGAGTACCACCGAGCGTCTGGGCTCTGCGCAGCGAAATGCAAATGTCAAGTGACACTCGACGAGTCTGTGATTAAGATTTAATAGAGAAAAATGTGAGGCGAGGATATTAGCCTAACTAAGACACATCAGCTCGCTCCCTTCAGGGCGCCCGCTTGCTCCCACTTCCTGTGCAGCAAGGGGCAGAGATATAACAGACAGTGGTCTCTTCTCAACCTCTCCTTTCTACGGTTTAGGAAACGTTTCTGTTCAGGAGGACCAACCTCCTGGTACGAACCAGACAAACTCTGTGTAAATATGCAATGCGGCATCATAATGACTGTGCATTTTAGGCAACTTACATCAGTCTATAATAATCACATTAGACACAAACATAGTGAGGCACTCAAAAATGTAATATATTTTTTTAAATGTTTCTTTGCGGTTGTGTTGTTTATTGTACACTGAACAAAAATATGAATTCAACATGTAAAGTGTTGGTATAATATTAATTGCTGCTATACAGTAAAATACATACTGAACAAAAATTGAATGCAACATGTAAAGTGTTCGCCCCACATTTCATGAGCTGAAATATAAGATCCCTGAAATTTTCTATACGCACAAAAGGTTTCTTTCTCTCAAATTTTGTGCACACATTTGTTTACATCCCTGTTAGTGAGCACTTCTCCTTTGTCAAGATAATCCATCAACCTGACAGGTGTGGCATATCAAGAAGTTGATTAAACAGCGTGATCATTACACAGATGCACCTTGTACTGGGGACAATAAAAGACCTCAAGTTTTGAGGGAGCGTGCAATTGCCATGCTGACTGCAGGAATGTCCACCAGAGCTGTTGCCAGATAATTTAATGTTAATTTCTCTACCATAAGCCTCCTCCAAAGTCGTTGTAGAGAATTTGGTAGTACGTCCAACCGGCCTCACAACCGCAGACCACATTTATGGCGTTGTGTGGGCGAGCGGTTTGCTGATGTCAACGGCGTGAACAGAGTGCCCTATAGTGGTGGTGAGGTTATGGTATGGGCAGGCATATGCTACGGACAACGATCACAACTGCATTTTACAGATGGCAATTGGAACGCACAGAAAGGTCTTGACGAGATCTTGAGGTCCATTGTGAGGCCCATTTTGTTTCAGTTATGTGTAACCAATATATATATTTGCATTCCCAGTCATGTGAAATCCATAGATTAGGGCCTAATGCATTCATTTAAATTGACTGATTTCCTCATATTAACTGTGACTCAGTAAAATCTTTGAAATTGTTGCATGTTGCATTGATATTTTTGTTCAGTATAGATCAAAAAATATTGTAACAATAAATCAGTTGGATGATAGTGGGAATTGCAGATTGCACAGCCATCACTCTACACATCTTGTCCCACAACGTTTGTCACAATTAAGCAACAACTCGGGGGTGAAATAAAGGGGAAAACATATGCTAGCATTGGGGGAACCTATGGAAATATATGAGCACACATTCAGAAGGTCACTCCCAACATCACCACCACCACTGAACAAACCATCCGCTCCAACCTCACCGCTGCAGTGCAAATCTCCTCTGAAATGTAAAACATTTCATTTGTCAACCTGTTTCTATCATATCCTCAATCACTGTCCTGCTGGTGGCAGGTGCCATGGGCCAGGAGGAGGGGGGGGTCAGAGGAGGGGGATGTGTGGCTTGGCCAAGTAGCATCTCTGAGATGGGAAGAGGAGTGCTCTGATTAGGCTCTCATGCTGGCCGGAATTGTCCCGGACAGCCTAGAAATCAGATTATTAACTCTGATACCAGACACTCTGTCTCCTGGTCAGGATTAGCATGATTTTTTTTATATGGATCGATAAGCAATCTTTTCCCTTTCTTCACAATCTCCCCTTAGCTTCATTAATCTGTGTGTTATGTTTATGTCAAGGAATTAAGACATCCCAAGATTACCTCACCTCCTCCTTTCAGGACGTTGAACGGTAGCATCTCATAGAGATGTATTAAATCAAGCACTGACTCTGCTTACCTCAAAGAAAATGGCCTCCTGTCTTGTGTCCATGGCTCTCAGGCATTTTTACACATACCCAGAGAAGAGATCACTTCTCCAAAGGAAACCTATTGAGTACTGAGGCCTTGACCACACTCTTAGAAAAAAAGGTGCTATCTAGAACCTAAAAGGGTTCTCTTGTGGGGGATTTGGGGATCGGATAACCCTTTTAAAAACCATTTTTGGTTCCAGGTTGAACCCTGTTGGGTTCCATGTAGAACCCTTTCCCCAGAGGGTTCTACGTGGAACCCAAAATATTTCTACCTGGAACCAAAAACATTTCTACCTAAGAACCAAAAAGGATTATCCTATGGGGACAGCTGAAACCCCCCTTTTGGAACCCTTAGAACACCTTAGAAAAAAGGTCCTACACCTTAGAGCCTGTATAGATGATAGGAAAAATACAATTAAGTAATTTTGCCTGATTACTAGGTTTCTGACCTTACAGAAGAGCGTGGCTTGATTGGTGTAAATATTTTTTCATAATATGGTGGGCTCTTTCAATAAATGGCCAGGTAAATACATTTTCACCATTAAGCATCGACTTGATCATTCATTACATAAACTATATACACATATATAAAACCTCTGACTGATACACAGTCCAGACGCAAATGCCTATCATCTCTGAAAACACAAATCAGAAACAATGTCAATATAAACCCAAGAAAAGCAAGTCATTATTTCAACCTTGGTCCTATACTGTATAAGTAATTTCATAGGAATCTTAATTTTAAACTCCTTAGACCATAGGAATACAGTTCACATACTAAGCAATACATTAGATAGATCAACAAAACATTTTTGGGAAATGTCAAATATCAGCCAAAGAGCTTGTAACAACACATCCTTATGGAGACAAGTCCGTGGGCCGATGACGTCATTTAGCCTAGACAGTGTCTTTCAAGGAAAATACTTCCTTCCAGGAAAAGATGCAACCTTATTAATTACAGAGGTACCCACCTTGTACTGCGTTATTTTTCTACCTATCTAAGTAGCTAGCGAGTAGCAACACAGGGTTACTGTAAATTATTATTCTAAGAGAAAATGACTGGTTATCAACATGATATGGGGGTGGACCCTCAAAATGCTAACCTTTTTTATTTTTTGTTAACTTAATCTAGATCCCGCTATCAAATACATAAGTGTCTTATTCTGTATCCAGACAAGGCTGTGAGATCGACAAGCTCTCATTTCTTCACTTACTTTCCAAAGTGGCAAAAATAAATAAAGAAATATATAAAGAAACACATTAAAAAGCTCACGTGTGTGTGTTGGATCCGCTGAAACTTAAGTCATGGAGAAAGGGGGGGTGGAGGAGGGAGAAGAGAGAAGAGAGTGCTCGGCCATAGTCTAGTCAGTGGCTGTATAATTATTACCAATATAGAGCATAATTAATCAACCCCTGCATCATTAGGAAACACGAGTCCGGACATGTCGTTAGAGTGCTTTTAGTCCCCTTACTGCCCTCTCCATACTCCGCAGTGTCTATAATGCTTCACCATTTCACTCCTACTGATCTCCTACTGATCGCCCTCATGGCCCATTCCTGATTCACTTAATGAACACTTCAATGGTAAAGTTAGGATTTGAAAATGACTGTGAAGTTTGAGAGTGATAAGGTATTTCTTACGAAGTTAACATAAGCCATTTCACGACTTACTGAACTGCGTCACTCGGAGGCCGGGGTTCATTCAGATTCAAAACCCTAAACACTTTGATGTTGAATTCTTTGATGTATCTTTTGATCTATCGGGCATTGCAACGTGATCGTAAACGTTTGGTGAATATAATGCAATACTCCACTATTCTACTTCTATATGACAGATATCACATTTATCGGTGCATGTTTGAATGAGTCCTTATGGATAATATTCATGTGCTGTAGCTGCTGTACGTAGGATAGGCCTATTTTCAGAAGAGCACAGTTTGAGTCTATGACTTAAGACCGGAGTGCGTCTATCAGTCAGTAAGTGGATACATTTGGCTGAGAGGTTGTGGTTTCGCTAGAGAGCCCTTTTAAGTCAGCCTACTCAAAAGTATTGGACTTGGGGTCAGGTTCAAATTAATTAAAGGGCTATAATTGAAAGTGCTCACTAATGACTGCAATCTTACCCACCCAATATTTAATATTTCATCATTAAACAGTAAAATGACCCGATATGATCCTAATACACATCCATTTATGCAGCATTGATCAAAGTGACCTTTTCATACCGAGGGAGTGGAAGGAAATCAATCCAACACCTCCTCCCTTTTTGCCCAACACTCGCTCTTCCTCTCCTCTGCCTCTGCCTCTGCCTCTCCTCTACATACTACAGCAGCTGCATGTAGAAGCAACGTATAGCCTATATACACATATGCCAATCAAAGCCCTCCCTTGTAAAATCACATCTGACCCCAACGACAAGCAATCTCTGCATGGCTGCATACATCTAATGCTTTTGTTCGCCGCAATGTATTCCTCTCTGTGTTTGTTTGTTTTTGCCTCGCACCTCTTGCCCCCCTCCCTCTCCGTCTCCTGCCAGACACATAGCCATGTTATTACCCAGAAGCCTCGACAGGTGACGAAAACGGCAAAGACTTCTCTGCCCATCACTCTGAGTCGAGAGCCCAGAGCGGGCCTAGGATGTGCCATCATAATGGCTAATTCCCTCAGCTAGGCCCCGGGAGCACCGAGGAGAGGGAAGAAGAAGTGAAACGAGAACAGTTCAATCGGTACAATGCTTAAACACATTTCGGAGTAGGATCTGTCTTGATTTGGCATACTGCTTGACACTCCCCATTTTCTGTCGGACTGATAACTGCTGAAGTCCTTATCCGTTGTCAACTCACCATGAAACAAGTTCAATGTCTTTCTAAGGTTGCCAAGTTTGTATAGCTGAGAGTCAAGACCCACACTGATTTGATTGCGATCTGGACATCACCTGCTTAGCAAAATGTTATTCAACTGAACAATATGGCATCTTCGGTAGGATTTCATACTGGGACATGTAGTCCATCTTGGACAGGACATTTTGCACATGAAGGATACAGTTGAATAATCCTGGGATTTCATCTGAAATGAAAAGCTGATACATGATATAGGCCTACCGCTAGACATTGTGAATGATTTTCACTGTAATCTCAATTTAAAAAACAAGCACTGTAAACATGCATTTTATCCGCATTTAGATAATCTTACACATCATTTAGTCTCTTAGATCTACATGTTTGGAAGCCTGCTCATGAATCATAGTCTGTAAAAGCTGGACGGCTTTAGTAGAAAGGGAAAGATTGATTTTATTCTTTATGAGTAGCCTGAGGAACGATATCTGTTAATCCACTAAGCACATCTTAATCAACTTCACTGTGTTATATGGCTGCCTATGGTCTGCGCCAAACAAAGTAGAACATCATGGAAATAATCTTAGTAAAAACCCTCTGCCCCAAGCAGATTCAGTATTGTAATGTTTATAAGTCATAAATGTATCTTTTTAATTATGAATGCACAACCCCCTAAAATGAAATGGAAATGAAATGTCTGATTTACAGGCACTGTTTTAATTAATGAACTCCATTGGTGTTGGTGCTGCAGATATCAATAGCACACGGAGGGAGAGAGTGTAGTAAGCCGAACTGCATTGCATTAGCTAAGTAAGTCTGGCACAGTTTCAGAAAAACAGGTCCGTAAAGTAAGTTTAAAAGATATGAAGCCCATACAATAATGTACTTCTAAAACCGATCATGTCAATTAGCCAATAGTTACACTTTATGAGGAACCTACTCTGAAACGTAACGGTCGATTGGTCTTTTATGCTGTTTGCAAGTCAAAAATAAGTGATCTTCCGACTGATAAGAACACTGTAAAAGTCGACATCTTCACATTACCAAGATGTTGATGAATGACTTACGCAGTACGTTTTAGATGAATAAAGTGATCTGTTTCTGGTATTTTTACTCTGAACTAGCCTCTCAGCTGGATTCTGTAGTTATACATACATTTTCAAGGTGAGTAACTTGACAGGGAGAAAGCAAAATGCCGAAATGCCACATGGCTTATATGGCGCTCATGACAGCTCTCCAGAAATCAAGCGTGGCACTCTCATATGAGTGAAAATAATGGAATCCTATATGCCTTGGAGCATGTCAGCATCTGGAAGTAGCTGCAAATGCAAAGTGACACCTGGCCGTGGCAGAGGCGAGTGTTGGATTGGGAATCAAGGAACCACGAGGCCCTCCCTGCAACTGTCCCAAAACCAGAGCTGAGGGGGGTTCTTGCATAATCAGACCTACCCAACCCCCAACTCATCTCCTGATCTATTTGTTTACCTGTCTATTCGAAGGAGCCCTGGTCCTTAAGCATTATGATTATCTACTTAGTGTTGTCAGAGGGGATGACAGACACTGACAACTCTATCTGAGCCTGGAAAGTAAATTAATATCCTTATGTGATCTGTCATCATGTCAAAAATACATTTACATACTTTTCAGCAAAACATTTACATACTTCTCAGGAAGACTCAGCAATATGTCATCATCATACACAGTGGGGGGCATTTCCTGATTACTGACATCCACAACAACGGAATGTGAACTCTGCTCACATCAGAAAGAGCCAATGACAGTGTATGAGTCTAGGCAGATTTATGTTGTTGTTGTTTCTGTGAGCAGGAAGTCACCCCGCTGTGTTTGATCATATGGCTGAGTCTACCTTTAAGATTAAAGGGCATGGTCAAGTGAGGGTAACATAAGCCCCGTGGGACTTCCTGGGCCTAAAGGGTAGAAACGGGCAAGAAACTGACGTTAAGAAAATAGAAAACATGAACTGGAACCACTTACGACAGAGGATGTCCTTTTCTTTCTCTATCACCGGTTTCCTTCCACTCTAACACATGTTTAAAAAAAACACCCAATCACCCCCCAGACATAGCCGGCCCCACCCCTTTCCTCTTCACAGGACTTAACCATTATCCCCATCCCCACCTCCCCTCCCTTCCCATCCTAATCAAAGATACAGAGATGAAAAGGTTTTATTAATAAAAGTTCCCCCTTCAGGAAGATGGGAACTAAATGATTACTCAGAATGTGCCCAATTTCACTCCCAGAACCCCCTCGCAGACTGGGCATCTGGGCTGGGCGGGGCCTGCAGGAACCTCAGACATCTGGAAGCTGTTTTACTCTGTGCCGATTAAGAAGAAGGTCCACGCACAGATACCACCCGCAGTCACTGTGTGTCTGTGTGGGGTTTTGCCTGCAGTACCTCCCTTCGCTCTTCACTATCATTTTCAACATAGGTTTGACATGAATCAGATCTAGATAAGGACACATGGTATGTCATTATAGATGCATACATATCTAGACACACACATGCATACTACATACTGTAAACACACATAAATGTTCAGTCTGCCTTTACGTCACAATTGTAGTGTGTCTCTCTCCTCTATGCCTCTCTCCTGAGATTTCAGTTTGTCTTCAGTTGCTGTGGCAATGGTATGTCACATTAGTCTGTGATTATCTGTACGAGGGGCTACATTCTGTTTCCTCCAACTTGAGTAATTGCATTTTTTTGTCTCCCTTCTTTTAATCAAACTCGCAAACAATAAGCGGGAGGAGCTGACAGAAAGTCAATGCGATGTGGACAGGCGTAAAGTCCAAACGGGAGGCTCGACATGGCACCTTCTATGCTCCCGATGACGAGGGCCACCTGGATTCATCACATGGCCGCCAGCAGGCTAAACAAAAAGCCTCAAAGCAATTGGCCAATGAAAGCTAAAGGGAAATCCTGCCCGTCGCCACAGACAGACAGCCGCCGCACCGCACCACTCTGGCTCCTTAACAAAAGGCTGATGTTATCTAATAAACAAGGTTACTTCCATCTCAGCCACCCAAACACCACAAACTATGGAGAGGGTCTGGCTTAGTGAGTCCTGGAGAGAATGGGTGTGTGAGGTGAGGGATGAGAGTTATGCTCTCTTTACTAGCATGAATAGCATCTTCACTGTGTCATTGAGAATTTTGCAACATCTATGGATGTGCCTGTGAACGAATGCTTAGACATTTTAAGACGGTCTGAACTGAACTGGTTGATATTGCCTCGGATTTCCTCCTCCACACGCGACTGAAAATACGAGATTTGTCATGGAGGCGTGCTTTCATTTGGGTTTTACTTGTGTGTGTCTTCACACTTGGGAAGCGTTTGTATGTTCACTTTTGCAAAACAGTTATAGTCACTCATCCATCTAGATAACTTGAAAATAGTCTAACAAGCTTTGCTAGGACGAGTAAAATGGTCAGGGTAAGGTGTTTTCTCGTTTGGTTCTGGAAGTAGCTAGGAAGCTAGCCAACTTTGGCCAATTAGATTCAGCACAATTAGTGTGCAAACCTAGGTCGTTGTTGAATATCAATATGGGGCTAGTTAGGGACAATCAATAAATTACACAATGTCCTTGGGACAATAATGTTTCACGCCTTTAACGCTTTCAATATTTTATATGAATTTTTACAATTTACAGTTGATTTGAGATTTTTAAATAGTTGACATTTTACACGGAGTAAATTATTGACGGTGACCTATTAACTAGCCCATAGAGATATCCAACATAGAACTAACGTTCAGTGTGCATTCACAGAGAGAATTTACAAACACCTAAGTGTTTGTAGCCATTACTGGAAACCAAACCCAACCCTCAAATATGCCAAAGAAGGCGGAGACGTCATCAATTCCCTAAATCTCCGACATGCTCGTTTTGAAAAATACTGACTATATGACCAAAGTTATGTTATTTATACTTTTTTTTGGTCAATTTTGGGCCTAGAATATATATATATGGCTACTACCAACTCCACATTGGCCGTTTTCAATCAGAAAATTGTTTTTTAAAATTGTATTCTGGTAATATCTAGCGAATATGCTAACTCAAGCTAATTGTTTTGATAGTTTGCTAATAGGAAATGTAAAACATGCCGCTTCAACTGAAGTGTATCACTTAAATTGTGTGAGAAGTTCAGAAATAGGAGGTTTTATGGAAATTAGAAGTTTAAGCGGGATCGAGACCTCATGCTGCCATCTGCTAACATATGCATGTCACTGGCCGTGCTGAAATGTCTGCTAATTCCCCCCATTTTTTAAATTCTATTTTATTTGTGCTCATTGATTTTGTGAGAGGATGGGGATAGCGAACCATCAGAGCTTCGGGAATAAAATGCTGCCACTGACCTGTGCATAGATAATTCACCATGAAAGACAATCAATAAATAACAAACACTCCCTAATCAGCCAAGGAGCTGACAGAATGACATTCCATTATCCCCATCTGGCCCAGTGCAGTCAGAACAACCAAACCTCAAAGGGCAAGGCTTCCCCTCTGCACACTGCCAAAGCCTGTCCTGCTGCCCTGATCTCACACACACACACACACACACACACACACACACACACACACACACACACACACACACACACACACACACACACACACACACACACACACACACACACACACACACACACACACACACACACACACACACACACACACACACACACTTACACACTCACACGCACAGGCACAGGCACAAACAATATTCCAACACACCTTCACAAAACATCCAAGATCCCTCTTCAGCCTCACACACACGGTCATTCACACAGCTATGAGAAATTCTCTGACATATACATGAGTAAAAAACGAATGCAGGCACACACCTTATCTCTTCAGTAACGGCAATCCATCACTTCACAACAATGACAGAGAGGGGGAAATGGTCTGTACGTCCAGATGTAACCTGCACAGTGGTCTGACATTCACAGAAATCAATACCACAGGTCTTTTTCTCTGGAACAAAATTAATAATTAATAAAGCCATTGTGATAAATTAATTACTTGCCTCAAAGCCTGATGGCGGAACCAAGATGGCGGAGCAGTACGACGTGTTCGTTTTCGTCCCATGTAAATATTGTATTTTTTTTGTATACATTTCCTTATATTTCAATCTCTTTTTTCCATTTTCAAATGAAATATACCTTCCTGCAACCCGCCTCACCCAATGTGGTACAGATCTGCTATTTATTTTATACCTTATAACTGAAACCTCTATCAGAGGCTAGCCAGCTAATTAGCCACTAGCTTTTAGTCATTGTTAGCCACTGCTAGAGGTCTTTACCTTTTGCTCGGACTCCAGCCGCTTTGGCCCGGATAGCCCGGATAATATTTGCCAGTCCGCACAGCACAATAGCCCTGAGCATATCGGACTGCTTTTTCTTCCACTACATCACCAGATTCCTGCCGCAAGGTCTGGACCTCGACACGGATCTTCGCAGCTAGTTGATACCGAATGGCTATTGTGGCTAATGCCCTTGCCCAGAAGCATGCACCAGCTAGCCTCGAGCTAGCCTCGAGCGAGGCCCATTTCCCGGCTAGCAAACAAAGTACACCAACTACAATACCTCTCTTGCCAATTGGCCTGAACCTTTGTCGATACGGAGCCCCGCCGATCCATTACGACTGGTCTGCTGGTCTACTGGCGTAATCCGGCCTCTGCGTCATGGATGTTGTTGTTGATCCATCTGCTAGTCCCGGCCTGCCAGCTTCCTGAACGCTGTGTCTCCCGCTCGCCTTGTGTAGTAATTGACTACCGAACGGCTTCCTGTTTCATCTTTGCTGCTCATTGGACCCTATGATCACTCGGCTACAAATCAAATCAAATCAAATCAAATGTTATTTGTCACATACACATGGTTTGGTTAGCAGATGTTAATGCGAGTGTAGCGAAATGCTTGTGCTTCTAGTTCCGACAATGCAGTGATAACCAACAAGTAATCTAACTAACAATTTCAAAACTACTGTCTTATACACAGTGTAAGGGGATAAAGAATATGTACGGATATATGAATGAGTGATGGTACAGAGCAGCATACAGTAGATGGTATCGAGTACAGTATATACATATGAGATGAGTATGTAGACAAAGTAAACAAAGTGGCATAGTTAAAGTGGCTAGTGATACATGTATTACATAAGGATGCAGTCGATGATGTAGAGTACAGTATATACGTATGCATATGAGATGAATAATGTAGGGTAAGTAACATTATATAAGGTAGCATTGTTTAAAGTGGCTAGTGATATATTTACATCATTTCCCATCAATTCCCATTATTAAAGTGGCTGGAGTTGGGTCAGTGTCAATGACAGTGTGTTGGCAGCAGCCACTCAATGTTAGTGGTGGCTGTTTAACAGTCTGATGGCCTTGAGATAGAAGCTGTTTTTCAGTCTCTCGGTCCCAGCTTTGATGCACCTGTACTGACCTCGCCTTCTGGATGATAGCGGGGTGAACAGGCAGTGGTTTGGGTGGTTGATGTCCTTGATGATCTTTATGGCCTTCCTGTAACATCGGGTGGTGTAGGTGTCCTGGAGGGCAGGTAGTTTGCCCCCGGTGATGCGTTGTGCAGACCTCACTACCCTCTGGAGAGCCTTACGGTTGAGGGCGGAGCAGTTGCCGTACCAGGCGGTGATACAGCCCGACAGGATGCACTCGATTGTGCATCTGTAGAAGTTTGTGAGTGCTTTTGGTGACAAGCCGAATTTCTTCAGCCTCCTGAGGTTGAAGAGGCGCTACTGCGCCTTCTTCACGACGCTGTCAGTGTGAGTGGACCAATTCAGTTTGTCTGTGATGTGTATGCCGAGGAACTTAAAACTTGCTACCCTCTCCACTACTGTTCCATCGATGTGGATAGGGGGGTGTTCCCTCTGCTGTTTCCTGAAGTCCACAATCATCTCCTCACACAGCTGATGCCTGCTGGACTGTTCATTTAACACGATTCATTTTGTTTATCTGTCGGCCCCAGCCTCGAACTCAGGCCCTGTGTGTAGCTAACTGACCCTCTCTGCCCATACATCGCCATTTACCCATTGTTGTTGTCCTAGCTTTTTACCCGTTGTTGTTTCACCCGTTGTTGTCTTAGCTCTCCCAATCGAAACCTGTGATTGCTTTATGCCTTTCTCTAACTTCAATATGCCATGTATACTGTTGTTTAGGACAGCTCTCATTGTTTTATTTTACTGCGGAGCCCCTAGTCTTGCTCACCATGCATCAGATAGCCCCCTTGTCCCACCCCCCACACATGCAGAGACCGCACCTAGCTTAACTGGCACCTCCAGAGATGCAACCTATCTCATCGTCACTCAATGCCTAGGTTTACCCCACTGTACTCGTACCCTACCATACCCTTGTCTGTACACTATGCCCTTAATCTATTCTACCACACCCAGAATTCTGCCCCTTTTATTCTCTGTTCCCAAAGCACTATATTACCAGGCGTTATAACCTTTAGCTGTACCCTCATCCTGCTCTTCTTCATTTCCTCTGGTGATTTAGAGGTTAACCCAGACCCTGTGTGTGTCCAGGCGTTCTCATTTGTTGACTTCTGCAACCAAAAAAGCCTTGGGTTCATGCATGTCAACGTCAAAAGCCTCCTCCCTAAGTTTGCTTTATTCACTGCTTTAGCACATTCCGCCAACCCTGATGTTCTAACCATGTCTGAATCCTGGCTTAGGAAGGCCATCAAAAATTCTGAAATTTCCATCCCCAATTACAACATTTTCCTCTCAAGACAGAACCGCGGAATTGCAATCTACTTTAGAGATAGCCTGCAGAGTTCTGTCATACTATCCAGGTCTATGCCCAAACAGTTCGAGCTTCTAATTTCAAAATTCCATCTCTCCAGAAATAAGTTCCTCACTATAGAGCCCCCTCAGCTCCCAGCTTTGCCCTGGACACCATATGTGAATTGATTGCCCCCCTACCTATTGTCAGAGTTTGCACTGCTAGGTGGCCTAAATTGGGATATGCTTAGCACCCCGGCCATCCTACAATCCAAGCTAGATGCCCTCAATCTCACACAAATTATCAAAGAACCTACCAGGTACAACCCCAAATCCGTAAACATGGACACCCTCATAGATATCATCTTGACCAACTTGCCCTCTAAATACACCTCTGCTGTTTTCAACCAGGATCACTGCCTCATTGCCTCTGTCCGTTTGGGTCCGAGGTCAAACGATCACCCCTCATGACTGTCAAGTGCTCCCTAAAACACTTCTGCTAGCAGGCCTTTCCAATCGACCTGGCCCAGGTATCCTGGAAGGATATTGACCTCATTCGTCAGTAGAGGATGCCTGGTTGTTCTTTAAAAATGCTTTCCACACCATCTTAAATAAGCATGCCCCTTTAAAAAAATGTAGAACTGATATAGCCCTTGGTTCACTATAAACTTGACTGCCCTTGTCCAGCACAAAAACACCCTATGGCATACTGAACTAGCTTCAAATAGTCCCTGCAATATGAAACATTTCAGGGAAGTCAGGAACCAATACACACAGTCAGGTAGGAAAGCAAAGGCTAGCTTTTTCAAACAGAAATTTGCATCCTGCAGCACTAATTCCAAAAGGTTTTGGGGTCACTGTAAAGTCCATGAAGAATAAGAGTACCTCCTCCCAGCTGCCCACTTCACTGAGACTAAGAAACACTGACATCACTGATGAATCCACGATATTCGAGAATTTCAATAAGCATTTCTCTCTGGCTGGCTATGCTTTCCACCAGCTCTGCACCCCCCACAGCAACTGGCCCAAGCACCCCACGCTTCTCCTTCACCCAAATCCAGACAGCTGATGTTCTGAAAGAGCTGCAAAATCTGGATCACCACTGATGGGCTAGAAAATCTTGACGCTCTCTTCATAAAAATTATCCGCCGCCATTGTTGCAATCCCTATTTCTAGTCTGTTCAACCTCTTTTGTATCGTCTGAGATTCCTAAAGATTGAAAAGTGGCCACGGTCATCCCCCTTTTCAAAGGGGGAGACACTCTTGACCCAAACTGTTACAGACCTATATCCATCCTGCCCTGCCTTTCTAAAGTCTTTGAAAGCTAAGTTAGCAAACAGATCACCCACCATTTTGAATCCCACCGTACCTTCTCCGCTATGCAATCTGGTTTCCGACGGCCACGCTAAAGGTTCGCAATCTGGTTCACCTCAGCCACGCTCAAGGTCCTAAACCTGTTAGAACTCTAGCGGTGGTATTTCATTTTCATGCTCTAAACATCCGCCCGAGTTTACGACCCTGCCTCACACAGGAAGATGCGCAGGTCCTAATCCAGGCATTGTCATCTTGGAAAGAAGACTGACGTTTAGAACTGCAAAGATTTTCACTGTGAGTGCCATAGAACAATATCTGGGCAAAACCAAGATGTTTGTGCCATTAAATCCCTACAACTCATCTGAAGGCACGCAGCCCTTCTGGCTGTTCAACCTTCCCACTTCTCTCATCGTTTCCCCCGGTGTCTCCGCTTGTGACGTCCACTGGCTTCCAGTTGGAAGATTGGCCATCCGCTACAAGACCATGGTGTCTTGCCTGGAGCTGTGGTGGGAAAAGCACCCAGTATTTTTCCATCCAGGCTCTGATCAGAATGCCCTACACTGGCATTTCAAACAAGAGATACTGACCAAACACCTCTGAGCCTTGATTCAAACAACGTCCCTACCACTGATATTATGGAGTTAATTCGGAAAAAGTTCCCGTTTAGCCCAGTCAAAACTGTTCGCTTCTGGCTCCCCAATGGTAGTAACAAACTCGTTGTGTCCTACACAAGCATCTTTCAGGAACAAACTCCCTCACGACGCCAAACTGGACATCACCTATGTAACGGAGAGTCACCTGAAACCCCACCTTCTTCAAGGAATACCTAGGGTTTTTGGATAAAGTAATCCTTCTCACTATCCCACTCTTAAAAGATTTAGATTTTCTCTGCACTATTGTAAAGTGGCTGTTCCACTGGATGTCATAAGGTGAATGAGGACAGGCATATTTGTTTCATTTATTTTGCTTTGGAAATAATGTTGCGTTATGGTAAATGACTTAAATGTAAATGTAAATGTAAACTATATCATAACCGCCATTGATACAAGAGAGTACTGTGCAACCATCTTCATCGACCTGGCCAAGGCTTTCAACTCTGTCAATCACCACAGTCTTATCAGCAGACTCAACAACCTTGGTTTCTCTAATGACTGCCTCGCCTGGTTCACTAACTACTTCTCAGACAGAGTTCAGTGTGTCAAATCGGAAGACCTCTGGCAGTCTCTATGCGGGTGCCACAGGGTTCAATTCACGGGCCGACTATTTTCTCTGTATCTATCAATGATGTCGCTCTTGCTGCGGGTAATTGTTTGATAAACCTCAACGCAGAAGACACCATTCTGTATACATCTGGCCCTTCTTTGGATACTGTGTTAAACAAACCTCCAAAACGAGCTTCAATGCCATACAACACTCCTTCCGTGGCCTCCAACTGCTCTTAAATGCTAGTAAAACGAAATGCATGCTCTTCAACCAATCACTGCCCGCACCCGCCCACCCGACTAGCATCACTACTCTGGACGTTTCTGACTTAAATACCTACGTGTCTGGCTAGACTATAAACTCTCCTTCCAGACTCACATTAAGCATCTCCAATCCAAAGTTAAATTTAGAATTGGCTTCCTATTTCGCAACAAAGCCTCCTTCAATCATGCTACCAAATATACCCTCGTAAAACTGACTATCCTACCGATCCTTGACTTCGGCGATGTCATTTACAAAATAGCCTACAACACTCTACTCAGATAATTGGATTCAGTCTATCACAGTGCCATCCATTTTGCCACCAAAGCCCCATATACTACCCACCACTGCGACCTGTATACTCTCAATGGCTGGTCCTCGCTCCATATTCCGCGCTAAACCAACTGGCTCCAGGTCATCTATAAGTCTTTGCTAGGTAAAGCTTCGCCTTATCTCAGCTCACTGCTCACCATAGCAACATCCACCCGTAGCACGCGCTCCAGCAGGTATATTTCACTGGTCATCCCCAAAGCCAACACCTACTTTGGCCGCCTTTCCTTAGAGATCTCTTTCAAAAATCACTGACGTTGGAGACTTATATCTCCCTCACTAACTTTAAGCGTCAGCTATCAGAGCAGCTTACTGATCGCTGCAGTTGTACACAGCCCATCTGTAAATAGCCCATCCCATACCTCATCCCCATATTTGTTTTTGTTTTTCTGCTCTTTTGGACACCAGTATGTCTACTTGAACATCCTCATCTGCACATATATCACTCCAGTGTAAATTGTAAATTGTAACTACTTCGCCACTTTTGGCCTATTTATTGCCTTACCTCCTTACTTCATTTGCACACACTGTATACAGATTTTTCTATTGTGTTACGTTTGTTTGTTTCTATTGTGTTATGTCTAACTCTGTGTTGTTTTTGTTGCTCTGCTTTGCTTTATCTTGGCCAGGTCGCAGTTGTAAATGAGAACTTGTTCTGAACTGGCCTACCTTGTTAAATTTAAAAATATTTTTAAAAAAAAACAATTTTGTAGTTTGTACATGGATGAGGGTTCAATGATTGACACTTGGCCTACACAACATCTATGCAATACAAGCACCTGATTTCTTTTATCTGCTCAAAATAATTCCACTTTGACCTTTGACCTTTAACACTGGGGGTTGAATGAGTGAGTGCATATGCAATATGTCTGTGTGTAGGTTTGTGTAAACACCAATGACACATAACAGTCCCACAGCTATAATCTATTGTGCCTGGAACAGCGGAGAACAGAGAGCAATGGCTGGGTCGGCTGCCAAGGAAAAGCTTTTGGACCATAACAATCAGTGTCCCCTCCTGTCTGTCCAACTCCAGGGGGGAAGAGGAGGTGGGAGGAGATGGGAGGTAAGGGATACTCTAGTCTGGGCAGGCATAGATGGGGCCTCCAGTGTACCCTGCAGTCTAATGTGTGTGTGTGTGTGTGTGTGTGTGTGTGTGTGTGTGTGTGTGTGTGTGTGTGTGTGTGTGTGTGTGTGTGTGTGTGTGTGTGTGTGTGTGTGTGTGTGTGTGTGTGTGTGTGTGTGTGTGTGTGTGTGTGTGTGTGCGTGTGTGTGTGTGTGTCTGGGTGTGTGTGTGTGAAAGGGACAATCGGCAAAGCTCTCCACATCTAAGAAGTTTACAGTGCACCCCTACCATGAGGTGCAGAATAAAGGCCATTGATACACAGATGGTCAGGTGTGTGTGATGGGATCTGACGAGCTGACATGCCTGCTGGAGGGCTCCATTGAACCACTCTGCTCTAGTTTTTGTTCCCCTCCTTATGAATTTGAAAGCATATGATACACCAGTAAAATGAGCATTATGGTTTTTGGATAGGGGGAGTATAGGAAAGCCCAAATCGCCTTTAGGGCAATGTATTTTTTTAACGTAACTGGATACATCCAGACACAATTTAGGATGCCGCTTATTCATGAGTAAGAGGATGAAAGGAAAAATAATCACCTTTCTACAATGTGTGTGTGTGTGTGTGTGTGTGTGTGTGTGTGTGTGTGTGTGTGTGTGTGTGTGTGTGTGTGTGTGTGTGTGTGTGTGTGTGTGTGTGTGTGTGTGTGTGTGTGTGTGTGTGTGTGTGTGTGTGTGTGTGTGTGTGTGTGTGTGTGTGTGTGTGTGTGTGTGTGTGTGTGTGTGTGTGTGTGTGTGTGTGTGTGTGTGTGTGTGTGTAATTATTACAGGGGCAGCAGAGTTGTTAATGCTCAGCAGCGGCTCCTATTCACCCTCATCATTCACGCTCTTGTACATGACTCCCACTCAGAGCATTTATAAAGTGCTGATATTGTGTCCGCAATAGAAAATCAGTACGGTATTGTGTTCACTTCTCAGCGCCAAATCATTAAGGAGGCGCCTTTTTATTTAAAAATAGGATGGGGGAAACGAGCCGGCATGACTCATGCCTCCGTCGCATGCTCCGTTGTAGAAATTAAACATTCTTAATTAATGTAGCGGTTCCTCCTATTGCGCTGTGACTGAAATATCTCTGTAACATGAGGAGGACCAGTGAACTAACCCAAGATGTGTTGGAGGGGGAACCAACACACAAGCACACACCACCGATAGGGCTTGGATGCTTTCCGCTCCTCGATGACAACATCGCCAGCCCGGGCCGCATCAGTTCGTCGTTTAATGAGAGAGCGGCATGGAAACAGACTATTTGATATTAGTCGCGGGGCCGTGGCTACAATGCTAATTATTTAAACATGGCATTGCAAATAAACAGTCACACCGCACAGCAAAATCACCATCGTCCAAGAAAAACACTGCACTGACGCAACATACTTAGACAGTGACACACGATATCCCATAACTGCCCAAACGATGCCAGGATGATTATTGCGAGAGCACATTCGATTATTCTAATAGCTCAATACTTAATCTTCTAAGTGAGACTCTCTTTCTACTGAGCTTCACCCGCTCTCTCTGCTTGTCACACGTGCTCTCTCTCGGAGCACTCAGGGCCAAAATTAATTTCAGTCGTGGATCATGGCAAATAATGAAATAATCCCAAAATGACACTGTGAAATTGCTGGATGAGAGAGAGGGAGCTGGGTTGTTGAGCAACGTATTCTATTCTCCCATCTATCTCAGATCTCGAGAAGTCACACATTATCAAGGAGAACTCTTTCTGTATATATTTGTTTGAGATGTAACTCACTGGTGACTGGGGTGAAATCAGTCGTGCGGCAGAAGTTATCGGTTGTTCCGGTTTATGCCCCCATGAAATTGACATGAGACGACCCGCGCACTCCCCCACCACTCATTTTTACTGGAGGAAGATGGCTAAAGGGGGGAACATGAAAGCGCAAACAAGAAGGCAACGGCCACTCACTGACTTAACCTCTGTCACCGGAGTGCTCCGCTGTCACCCAGGAATCAAATAAAGATGAATGACCCCTATCCCAAGAGCTGGGGGTTCGCCTCATTGGTCCCAATTTCATCAGCCAGAGTAACCGTTCATATAGAAAGATTAATAGAGCGTCCGACCACGCCGCGGTGCTGGGTAGGAAACAGAGACGCATACAAATAGGTTCCAGCCAACGAGCGAGGGGGTATTATTACAGGCGTCACGCGACAGGAAGAATAGGTGGAAGCACGCCTCAGAGGCAGCCTCCACTTTGAAGACGTAATTGATAAAGTTCCACACTGACACATTCATTTGCCGAGGCATTTTCTGTAACAAACAGGTTTGTTACAGAAAACTGTCTTTTGTAGATGTCTCTTTTATCCTTCAGTGACAGTATGCATGTCTTTTTTGTCCTTCATCACTGAATCATATTGCATTTTGTATGAAGGTCTAGATGCTTATACGTTTGCACAGATGTAGGGGATGTTCCTGACATGGGGGCACCATTCATGTAAGGACTTCTCCTCATATGGGGCACCATTTATGTAATCGATTGACCTAAAACCATTTTTTGCCAGTTCAAAATAGGCGAATAGGTGGGAAATGGTCCTTGAATTAAAACAATACAGTAATGTCTGCATGAAAAAACATCTTCACAAATATCCATTTTGAAAAAAGGAAGAGCTCCATACATGTATTGGATAATGCCGGGACATTTGTTTCACTGGGGAAATCATTATCAAAGCAGACCACACTAATCTCTATATTGTTAATGATAAATCCCCTATTATTTTCCATTGCAGGATGCTACTGTATTCCCTTTGAACGTGCTGACAAGCTTATGTTTGCATTGTTACACAATACCCCTCTATGGTGGAGGATGTAATCTTGTTAATGGTGTAAGCAGTATTAAAGCTGTGTGTGTGCGCGTGTGTGTGTGTCTGTGTGTGTGTCTGTGTGTGTGTGTGTGTGTGTGTGTGTGTGTGTGTGTGCGTGTGTTTCTGCGTGTGCGTGTGTGTGTGTGTGTGTGTGTGTGTGTGTGTGTGTGTGTGTGTGTGTGTGTGTGTGTGTGTGTGTGTGTGTGTGTGTGTGTGTGTGAGCGTGTACATCTCCTCCCTTTGAACCTCACAGTACTGAAGCCTAACACAGAACACACCCAGCTTCCAGCAGGTAACTTCTGTACTGACTTTCTTTTGTACTATCTACATACCGTGGACAATTAACTCTCCCCCGCCCCCCTCCCACTCTCATTCCCAGCAAGACCTGTATAATGTGCTTTTGGCTCAGCTTACAACTTTCATTATAACACGAGGCAAGTATATACAGTTCTGACTCCGTTAGGAACTACATTTCCCCTTGTGGAGAGTGCATTTCTTCTTCTTCTGCTTTTTACAGGACTGTAATACACACAAAAAAGAGGAGGGCAGGAATGTCTCAACCTCAATGTGTTACAGTACAACATGACGGCGCTGTAACTCCTTTAGATTGCCCGGGCTAACTACAGTATCTGAACAAGAAGAATTCTTGAAGGGAAAGATAGGAAGACAAACAGAAGGCTAGAGAACAATTAGGGGGGTGAGAGGAGAGATTCTGTGCTTCTTCTCCTGTAACGGCCCCAGGTGTTTAACATATTAAAACACTTCATCTCGGTCGCCATAGAGTCAATAAGTGTGTCACAATATCAGCAAACACCACCCTAAAGATGGTGTGTGTGTGTGTGTGTGTGTGTGTGTGTGTGTGTGTGTGTGTGTGTGTGTGTGTGTGTGTGTGTGTGTGTGTGTGTGTGTGTGTGTGTGTGTGTGTGTGTGTGTGTGTGTGTGTGTGTGTGTGTGTGTGTGTGTGCGAGCGTGTGCGTGCGAGCGTGAGTGTGTGTGTGCGTGCGCTTGTTTGTGTCATATGATATAGGCATGATAAATGAGAGATACATGTAGCCTACATGCAAGTGCATGAGAAGATAGCTAATAGGATAAAGGATTTCAGTATAATTACAGGGTCAGGATAGCACATGTCGGAGGAGGACTCGAAAAGCAGAGAATGGCAACTCTCTAGTGCCACCATATGGGTGAATATCTAACCAGTTAAAACCAGATGAGACGCAGTCCATCTAAATGGACTGTCTCTTTCTCTCTCACTGTGAGTGCCCTGCACTGGTCCTGCTCCTGGAACTTCTGAACCGACCAAATAAAAACCTGTGGTTGGTAACCTAACTTCTCTCTGTCGGCACCCTACCCTACATGCCACACCCCACCCCTCTGTTTTGTTCCTGAGGCTTGCATTAATGAAGTCAATAAATAAAGTGCCACACCACCCACACATTTGTTCGCGTTCATTTAAGAACAAAACATGAATCAATTCAAATGTATGTACTAATGCAGGGGCCCAATCAATTTGAACTTCTTATGACAATTAACACAGCTTTGGCTGCGGCTCTGAAACGCGCTGACCCATCAATTACTGTTTCAATCAAACGGGCACTAATGGTACATCTCTCGCTCTCTCGCTCTCTCGGTCTCTCGCTCTCTCTCTCTCTCTCTCTCTCTCTCTCTCTCTCTCTCTCTCTCTCTCTCTCTCTCTTGTTCTCTCTTGTTCTCTCTCTCTCTCTCTGTCTCTCTCTCTTGTTATCACTCTCTCTGTCTCTGTCTCTCTCTCCTTTTCTCTCTCTCCCTGGGCCTGTAGAGCAGACACAGCTCAATTCATATCAATTATACATGCTACGAATGATGGGATAATATCACAAGCCTTCTCCAACATTTCATTATCCTTGTCTGATTAAATGGAGGATGGGGTTCGTCAGCCGCTGGAAGAAAAAAAACGTTCAGTAGTACATCATTCTCCCCCATTTCTCTGACTTATACTGGTCATTCACACCGTCATAATGATCGTCCTAACTATCATGCTCTTCATCCTCATCGTTTTCCTTTCATTATTCCTGGATTTGTGTCAGTGGTCCCTGGTGGCCCCTAGCGGCCCCTAGTCGCCCGGGCCCTGATCCCGTGTCAGAAGGAACGTGTTTCTACCACGGTTCACGCCAGAGCCTGTCTGTGTGCATAATTACGGAGCGGAGAGCAGAGCTTGTGTGGATGGCTGTGAAGGGCTTTGCATCCTCCCTCCCTGCCTTTGTGTAATGTGAGCATGTCATGAGTACATCAAAGGTGAGGAGACGATGGTAATTAAAAATTAAAGTGGACATGGGGGTGGGGGGGGGATACACCTCTTTTAACAGCAGGCACAGAGAAAAGCGGGAAAGTAAGTATAAGTGGCAACTGAAATTAGTCCACTTCTCAGACGGTGCCCCACCCCCATCCACCCACGACGGAGGCACGTATCATCACTTGCTCGCTCGTATCAAATATGGGTATGGTAGGGCTATAGCGCATCCAGATTCTGAGCTGATGTCTGCATTCAAAGGTGTGTACCTTGGCCCATGGTTACATTTATATTTGCTATTTCTACTGCTGTGGCCAAAATTAATTTCTGTCATAAACTATGTAATGGAGGTTGCTGTTTTCTTGAATGAGTAACTTATAAAGTTAAATGTTACTACGTAGAACCTAAATGTGAAACTTACTACTTTGATGTGTTGGTAATATCATTCTTCCTTTGAGGAGAACAGTAACGTATGATAGATACGTGTGAACATTGTGACCAAATAAGAGCCTAAATAGATTTTTTTTATTTTTTTATTTTACAATTCAAGCTCAATGGCCCATATTATATTTATGTCATACCTTTTGATCGTTTGTTTTTACTTGTTTTTAAACAAAAAAAAATTGTCCCGGGTTGTGATCGATTCCGATTGTATTCCAGAGAACATTGCATTAAATTAAAGTGATCACATTAATTGGTTTACTGTACAAATGTATCTTTTATCATGATCTGCTAGCTAGACATTGATTAATGTCTCGAGTACGGAGTTCCAGTTGCAGATTCCATTCTTTTCAACCAGGGGCTCTTGTTACAATGGTGTTGAGCTCGAGACAGAGCAGGAAACACTGTGCCCTGGAAGTCTACTTGAACACACCAGAGTCTATTAAAGCCATCGCATAAAGTACCTCTAAATAATTCAAATGATGTAAACACTTTGTTGTTATTTGTCTCCACAGTTTGGCCACAAGTGCTGTGTTTTAAAGAATTACCTGGACCATTTACATAGCAGTGGTTCACAGTTTGACGATTGGATTTTATGTGTCCTAAATATAATTTGGGTCTCCAAAGTGTAAAAAGCCCGCGTAGTGTTTTAGGAGTGATAACAGCCTTTTGGATTTGCATATACATTTACTTTGTCTCTTGTCACAATGTGTTAACCTCTGTGTCCCAGTTCCAACCGTAAATGAACCTGTCTAAGATGCTTTTTCCCTCTCCCTCCCTCTCTTCGTGTCTTTCTCCGCCTCCCCTTCGCCTGCTCCTCCTCCTTCTAAATTGGAAGCCTATATTTCTGGAACTCTGATGCAATTATGCCACCTCGATTGCCTCGCCGTGGAAGCGGGATAAAAAAAACAGCCTCGCACAAAGACTGGCTTTGTGTATCAAGAAAATAAAGGCTTGAAATTGCCTCAGACCCTCTCTCTGTCTCCCTCCCTCTCTCACACACACACACACACACACACAAACACACATACACTCTCTCTCACACACACACTCATCCTCTCTTTCAAACACACATCCACACAAAAGACAGCTTGGCTTCCCTTCGATGGGACAGGATAAAAGTAGACAGTTTCTATTAACAATAACAAGATAAAATACAGAGGTCCTTTATCTCTTAAAATGTAAATTTATACAAGGGCCCTATACTTCCACGCTGTAAATATCAAACACCTCTTAAGACCACAGAACTAGACCCAATTGATCCCCCCTCCTGGTTGCAACCATCTGCAAAAGCTACAAGCCTGGCATTATATCAATGATGAAATTAAAAACCATCTAGTCTATAGCATGTGGGAGATCAGCCAGGTTCAAGTGGTTTACTCTTTAAATTATATGATTGATTTCCTTTAAAGTTATTTGTTTATTTTCAATGTTCATATCTGCTCCATCTGAAGATTTTTTTTTTAGTTTATTCGATTGATTTCTGGGGGTGTTGGGTGTTTCTTTCGCTTTCTCTCTGTCTGTCTCTCTCTCTCTCTCTCCATCTCCTTCTCTTGCTCAATAACCTTGCCTTAACGCAGATCAGGTTGCATGGTGGCTCATTTACATAAAATAGGCCCAAAGCCACTAGAAATCGTATTGACTTCCTCCTTTTGCGCTTTGGTGCCCAATCCCTAGTTATTTGTCATGAATGCCCTCACTTCTTTTATGGTATTAAAGTCTTGGGGAGGAGACCTTCATTTGATTTGGATGCACCTGGGTCACGCGCCCTTCAGAAAACACACAGCTCCACATTTAGCTGGAGAGCAAAACAAATGATTTAAAGCTCCGCTGAGACAATTATCATGACATGGAGGTAACAGGGTGTGCTTCTGACCTGAACGCCACCCTACGATTTAATTGAATCGCTTTGACATCACACACGTCTTTATCATCTGCTCTCTTTATCATCTTCGTGGCAGAGGAACTAAAAGCTGACCAGAGACTATACTGGGTGACATAGAAATACTATAATAGGCCTGCACTAATAGAATATTGGACATTCAGTCGGATTTTGTGCATTTACAGTCAGACACAGGAATTAACCTTTAAATATATATATATATATATATATATATATATATATATATATATATATATATATATATATATATACAATATTTTTAATATTTTCTTTTAGCTTTTTGAGATTCTCTACATTTTCTTGGATACATTCAAATAAATGTTGCTATACACAAACGTGTTTCAAAACACAGACATAACATACAGTACATAGTTTATAGGCATTTAAGGGAAGCAATGGCTTGACCTTGAAGTTCACCTACAGTCAAATACTAACCATACACAGTCCATCCACCCATTTCTAGTCCACTCTCAAAATACCTGCAACCTCACATGAACAACTCTCCAATCACCACATTAGCATGCCAAACCTCTCCTCCAATCAGTTCGATATAAAGAGACAGAATTTATGCAATGGCGCAAAAAGACACACAATACCATGTATGATTTCCCCATTAAACCAGTGATCCAAGGAAAGGGCCAATGAAAACCACCCTGTTTATGTCCTATTGGGTTTTTTCTCTCTCTCTCTCTTTGATCCCGTTGCAGCTTTTAGATAATGCTAATAGATCACCGGCCAACAGGACGGGGCAGGATAATGGAGCTTTCATTGCAGCCTGATTAACTTGGCTGTAGGGTTCCACCTCACCCCTTTCGGCATGATGGCCCTAATTAATAACGATTTCTCCCCAAAATGTGCAAATGGAACGATAAACGAAGGACTAACTAATTAACTGCAACCATTTCTACTAATCATTAGTTAACATCCCGTTTTGTCATCATTACACTGATGCGCGTGCAAGTGCAGATAAAACAGATCAGACCTTTTTTTGGCCCCCATAAACCCCGACAGCCATAATTTCTTACCCCAATAAAAAGACAAACAAGTAATTAAAGTGGAAGCTGAAGTCAGGATTTCAAAGTTCCATTACCTCAATTTTCCACTGAAGGTAGGCGGCGTCGTTCTTCAAAATAAATGCTGAAATCACACAGTCCCTCAAACTGGCGGGCAAGATTGTACTTTTTCTTCATCAGGACAGGTTGAGGTGTAAACCAAAACTACAACAGCAACAAAAAGTTATTTGAGAAAAGCTGCCAGTATCTTCTCTTGTGTGGAGTGTTCCAAGTCATTTATTTTGTGACTTTTCTGCCAGAAAGGAAATCAGCGTCAGTGAAATCCGGCTAATTTCTCTTTATGGACATGCAGTGCAATGCAGCCTTCCAGTTTCCTGGTGCTGACGAATCAATGGTGAAGAGACAAACTCAGCTGAGCCGCCAATCAAAAAGTTAATAGTCTGTCCGTTGAGGTAGAAGTAATGACCCCATGGGCTTCCACAGCACATCTCACAAACCTCTCAAATCCTACACTTTTTACTTGTCCTGCTGGCGTGCAGGAGACACTAAGCTTGTTGTAGGTGAATAGACCGTTAGGTGTCTAGCATCACTTGGGTGCTCTCAATCTCTCATTCTCTCCCACTTCATTTCTCTCTCCAAATCTCTAACTTTTTTTCTGTGCATTAGTCATGATACAGGTACATTCTATTGCCAAATGTACGTGGACACCCCATCAAATTAGTGGCACACAGCCATGAAATCTCCATAGACAAACATAGGCAGTAGAATGGCCCATACTGAAGAGCTCAGTGACTTTCACCATGGCACCGTCATAGCATGCCACGTTTCCAACAAGTCAGTCGGTCAAATTTCTGCCCTGCCAGACATTGGCGACCCGTCATTCAGGGCAGGTGGGGCAGAGCTAAAATAAAATAAAATATTTAGTTGTTGTCTGTATTGAATGTTATTTTGTCATTAATAGGTGTCACATATCAGTTTGCAAACAATGTAAAAAAAAAAAAAGTTAATTAACCTCATACAAACATGGTCTTTTTTTGTTTTCTTGAGTGTTTCAGCATAGCTCAGTGCAGAGTGTAGGGATTGGTATTGTTCTCTAGTTGCGCCATGATTGGCTCAGTGTTCCGTCACTCATTTGGACAGTAGGTCGCTGCAAAATCATGGGGGAGAGCTCGAAAATTCAAGGCCCTTGGGTGCTGCCGTAGATTTACATTAGAAGTGCCCATCCAAGAATGCTCAAGGTCATTGGTCACAGAGAAAAACGATGTCAAATGACGTTATATCTACCATGGCGTTGATTGGGCTGATGTCAAGATCATACTTTCAAAACCTTAGCTAGCAAGTTAGACAAGCAGTCATCATCATGCATCAAGTCAACAATCTGCTGTACTTGCAAATCCTTTTCAATCCTTGTCAAATGAGGAGAAATTATAGATAAAACGTATCGGTGCTCATTGGTCATTGGACATAAACATTACACGACAAGTTGGAAATGGCAAATTTAACAATGACTGGTTGGAAGGAATCAGTTGCAAAGCAATCACTAGCCTGCTATTCAGTGGAGAGGTTGTGAGGTCCAAGTCTGGGTTTAAGGGACTCTTTTGCAGGCTTAAAAAGATAAACATTCACATGCAACACCATTGGCCAGAAAATATTGAATACATTAGCCATGTTGTCATGTTTTGCCGTGTTCAAAACAACTGGAAACTTGGAACTGGGAAATCTCTGACTTCAGTGAGACAACTGGGAATTCTGAAAAAAAAAGAGCTCAGACTGGGAAACTACTTTTTGAACGGTCATCTAAATCGGAATTCCAAGTCGGGAACTCAAGCCTCTTTCTAGAGCTCCAACCTGATGATCACTGATGTCATGATTCAACCTTGTTTTTTTCAGAGTTCCCATTTGTCTTGAAAGCATCATAAATCCAGAGAATGCCAGACTTTGATGGCAAAATCTGATGACAAGAATGACTGCCACCTTCCTGTTCAAGTGAGCACAGCAAATAAAAGTCAAAAAATGCATTGTATGCTGCTGCATACATGTTGTTATATGCCAGGGAGATATGTATACTATAGCTAAGAAAGTAATAATAAGTGTATGTTGTGTAGTAAGCTGTTAGTAACCCATGTGCCCCACCCTAATAATATTGTCCTTTTTCCCCATCGTAACTTCGCCTACTGTTCTGACTTGGTGGTGCACATGTAACCTATAGCCTGTTTTAGAGAAATGTCATCATCGAATATTGTAAGAGATCTCTGCTTCTATTCTCCCTTTATTTATCTTACAGTTGTGACTTGGTGTACTGAGAGTATTCTGTTGCTGTACATTTCAAAAGTGCTCAACAAACAGTTACATTGACCACGTCCAACTTAGCTCGCTCATTGATGTCTTCATCAAAATTACGGATTGCGCTTTATCCGCTCATTGTTCTCTTATGCAATAGTTTGTACATCTTAATTGTTAGTAGAAACCACATTTGTTTAAGCATGTCAGCCATATCAGCTATGTCTTTTTTAAAGGCAGTAAATGAGGCTGAATGAACTGTTTCGCTGCCAGTCAAGGCCTTGCTAATAACCAGGTGAAGTGGTAGTAAGGACTCACTCCATGGTGCTGAAAAGAAAGCTCTGCTTTTGGGACAGCTTTATGTAGCCCTCTAACAGTTTGTAGGCACAATTTGTCACCGCTATAGTGCAATTAATGTATTGTTCAGTGTTGTGTAGTGATTTGCTGACATGCATCAAATCATTTTGGGGGGAGGAGTTTGCCCCACCAAGATTTAAATGCTGAAATTGCCACTGCTGCTAGAGCTCACCCGGTCAACTGTAAGTGCTGTTATTGTGAAGTGGAAATGTCAAGGAGCAAAGAAAGGCTCAGCCACGAAAGTGGTAGGCCACACAAGCTCACAGAACGCGACGCCCGAGTGCTGAAGCGCATAGCGTGTAAAAATCGTCTGTCCTCAGTTGCAACACTCACTACCGAGTTCCAAACTGCCTCTGGAAGCAACGTCAGTACAATAACTGTTCGTTGGGACCTTCATGAAACGGTTTTCTATGGCCGAGCAGTCACATACAAGCCTAATATCACTGTGTGCAATGCCACGCATCGGCTGAAATGTTGTAAAGCTAGCCGCCATTGGACTCTGGAGCAGTGGAAATTCATCTGGAGGGATGAATTACGCTTCACCATCTGGCAGTCCAACGGACAAATCAGGGTTTGAAGGATGCCAGGAGATAGTTACCTGCCCAAATGTAAAGTTTGGTGGAGGAGGAATAATGATCTGGGGATATTTTTCATGGTTCGGGCTGGGCCCCTTAGTTCCAATGAATGGAAATATTAAGGCTACAGCATACAATTACATTCTCGACCATTCTTTACTTCCAACTTTGTGGCAACATTTTGGGGAAGGGTATTTTCTGTTCAGCATGACAAAAGTGAGGTCCACACAGAAAGGGTTTGTCCAGATCGGTGTGGAAGAACTTGACTGGCCTGCACAGAGCACTGACCTCAACCCAAATAGAAAAGGTTTGGGATAAATTAGAACGCCGACTGCGTGCCAGGCCTAATCGCCGAACATCAGTGCCCGACCTCACTAATGTTCTTGTGGCTGTTTCAACATCTAGTGGAAGGCCGTCCGAGAAGAGTAGCGGTTGTTATAGCAGCAAAGGGGGGACCATCTCCAAATTAATGCCCATGGTTTTGGAATGAGATGTTCAACTAGCATGTGTCCACATACTTTTAGCCATGTGTATCTCTGTTTCCGCAGGTATTCTACAGGTATTGCAGCTGCCCTATATGTACTGTACCATGCCATCAAAAAAATCTAAACAATAAGACTTTATGTATTTACAAACAAACAATTGACTAATGAGAAATAGCGTAGCAGATAAGAAAGACATAGTGTGAAAATCTGTCACTGAAAGAGAGAGTTGCAACATGTGTTTCCTTTGTGACAGTGTGGCTTTGCTTTGCTTCCCTCCTGCTTTCTCTCTGAGACATGCACAAACACACACATGAATCCGTTTACAGCTCAAGGCACTCCATGTCGACATGAAATTGGAAAGTAATCTTGTTATAACCTTGCAGAGGTTATGTGTGGCGTGGGGTGATTAAAATCACGTCCAAAACTTCCGAACAACCCATTATTTATTGGTGCATGAAAGACACTGAGAAAGTCCTTTATTGCTAATAATCAAAAACGCTTTAGAGAACACTATGTATGGTAATGTAAAAGCTGTCGATTTCTCCCTTTCAAATGGTCTGATTTACTAAAACTTTTATGAAGACAGTAAATTTTCTGTCTTATTTTCTTGATCCTCCAAAGCAGGACATGGGGAAATCAATATCCCTCCAACCTTCTCCTGGATTTTGTCAGCCTCTAATTATTATCTGGCTTGTGGGGAAGATCAGAGTAATTGTGGCTGCGACTAGCCACTGGTGTCACACAACGGACATACAGGTCCAACAGAGAAAATACAAATGTTAAGTAGATTAAGAAATGGACAGCATAGCCTATTACAACAGTGCATTTCAGGCCAGAAAGCAGAGCATTCAGGAGTCAAAAAGTAGGCTTATACATCCCCTTCTCAGCATGCACATTGAGATTTTACCCAAATGTCTCCAATCAAGTAGAGCAGGTATTCCCAAACTTGGGTATGCGCAATGCCATCGGGGATACGCTAAATAAAAAGATGATTCGCATTTTTTTTTTAAATATATGTCTTTTTCACATTTTCAAACTGTTTTCAAACCTTTTCAAACGGGGCTATACATTTGGGTGAGGTTTTATTCTCGCCTGAGTAGCCTCGTTTCACTGCCAAAAAGAAAATTAAACCATCTGGTGTTCAGAGAAATAGCAATACAATGTCAAATACAGGTAGCCTTGTCAAATAATTAACATCAAATCACATTAACCGTTACTCTCTCGCAGGAATTCCACTATGTAGCCAAACGGGGCTGCTGCTCATTCAATTTGCTCGAAAATTGATAAATGGTTAAAAAAGTAGGGAAGTGTCCATAGAGACACATACCAGCTCTATTGGTTGTGCTGCTACTACCAGCAGTACTACACCTGCACCTGTCAACGACACATGTTGTTCTGCTTCACAAGCACATCCAATGCTAGCATCAGTGATTCTACATGTGTTGTTAGCCCAGCTAGCATGGACACTGACAGTTGTGAATCTGATGCAGCCAAAGAGGAACTGCCCCCTTACCCGGGAAAGCACCGAACAACAGACAGGGAGGGATGTTGGACCATCGAAGTGGCGCAAATATGATGAGAACTACATTGGTTTGGGTTCACTTAATTTGGGAGTAGTGCCTTTCCTCAGCCACAGTGTGTTATATGTGCAAATGTACTATCTCACAACTCGATGAAACCTTCACTCTTGCGCAGACGTTTAGAAACAAAACATGCCAATTTGAATAGTAAGCCACAGGAGTTTTTTGAGCGAGAATTGAGACGACTTTCGAGTAGTAAGACATGTATAAAAGCAACCGATACCATTAATAAGAAGGGGCTAGAAGTGTCTTATTTGACGAGCTACTGAGTGGCTAGGACAGGCAAGCCCCATACTATTGTGGAGGACTTAATTCTTCCTGCTGCTGCAGATATGGCTGGGACAATGCTGGGGGAAATGGCCAAAAAAACTACACAGACAATGTCTTCATCAAACAACACTGTTTCACAATGCATCAGTGACATGGCAGGAGATGCTTCGCATACAAGCCAGTGAATTCTATGCGTCACAGCTGGATGAGTCAACATGAGTGCTGGGCCTGGCACAGCTCCTGGTATATGTCGGTTACGTTTATGGGAGGTCAATTAAGGAAGATATCCTCCTCTGAAAACCACTGAAACAAGGACAACAGGAGATTATCTTTTAAAGTACTGGACAGCTTTGTGACATCAAATGGCCTTTGGAGGTCAAGATTTGTTGGTATCTCTACTGATGGCGCAAAAGCCATGACAGGTATACATAGTGGAGTGGTAACGGGCGTGCAAGCAGTTGCTCCCGATGCCTCTTGTGTATACTGCAGCATCCATCCACAGAGAGGTTGTTGCTGCCAAGGGAATGTCTGACAGCTTGAAAGACATTTTGGACAATAGAGTGAAAATGGTTCACTTTGTTAAAGAAAGGCACATGAACACTTATGTATTTTCTACGCTATGCAATGATATGGGCAGCAACCATGTAATGTGTTTACAACATACAGAAAGAAGTGCACTGGTTATCAAGGGGCAAAGTATTGACACATTTTCTCACACGACTGGCCTATCTGGGTGAGGACTACACACAGGTCTTTCCATCATAGTATGATTTTTTTGTGTGCAGATGAACTCAAACTTATGGACAATGTCAAAAGTGATATAGCGAAGCACCTGAGTGAGTTGAGTGCGCAATTACGCAGGTACGTTCACGAAACGGATGACAAAAACAAATGGATTTGTAATCCCGTTCATGCCCTGCCTCCAGTCCACTTACCGATATCTGAACAAGAGAGCCTCATCGAACTTGCAACAAGCGGTTCTGTGAAAATGTAATTTAATCGGATGCCAAGATTTCTGGATTGGGCTACGCTCAGAGTATCCTGCCTTATCCTGCCTGAAAATCGTGCTGTTAAGGCAATGATGCCCTTTGTAACCACACCCTCACTAGCATGAAAACTAAATACAGACACAGACTGTGTGCGGAAAATGATTTAAGACTGAGACTCTCTCCAATATAACCCAATATTGCAGAGTTATGTGCATCCTTTCAAGCACAGTTCAAGTGAGTTATTCACAATTTATGATGAAAAAATAGGGTTTTATATGTAAGATGGTTAAATAAATAGCAAAATTATGATTATTATTACATTATTATTTGTGCCCCGGTCCTATAAGAGCTCTTTGTCACTTCCCACGAGCCGGGTTGTGACAAAAACTCACACTCATTCTTATGTTTTATAAATGCATCGTATGTGTGTGGCAGGCTTAAAATGATGGCAAAAAAAGAAAAACATTTGAAGGTACGCTGACCCTGGTGCTAGAGGGGGTACGCAGCTGGAGGTTGAATATTTGAAGGGGTACGGGACTATACAAAGTTTGGGAACCACTGAAGTAGAGGGTGCATCGCGGGGCCGTGAATTGGGTCGAAGAAATGCATGACGTGGGGGGGTGTGCATATGATGCGGGTTGTGATATCGACAACACAACGTGACGTGTTCTGTCACAGCTATTGTCATAGAAAACAATGCTAAAAAACAGTACACACATTTGCCAAAATGTTTGTTTTTTACGTGCACATCCACTGAAGTAACAAGCAAGCCAGCTAGCTAATGTTATTGCCTTGATAACATACTGACTACACTTAGCTAGTTAACCTGTCCTAAAAATTTGCTAGCTAGCTATTCATGAAAATCCAATAAGAAAAGGCCAACAATGTTTTCAAACAGAACATGTAGCACAACACTTTCACAACATTGGTTGAATCGCCATTTAGCCACAATGTGTCGTAAGCTAGCTAGCTACTGAACAAACACCGCCAGATCTTGCCAACAAATAGCAGTGACACTACAGGTCACAAATCTACTACTGTCATGTATCCAAGCTCTCTCTCTGCGCCTGTGCATGTGTCCATGCATGTGTGTGTGAAATGCAGCAGATATTTCTATTGTTAATAGCCTTTGTGGTCATTTAGATGGATGTGGCTAATTTCCAAGCAAACAAAAGAGCAGTGTGGAAAAGCTCAACACCCCCCCCATCCAGTCCTATTGATATTTTACTGGCAGCATCATAAAGCTCAATAATCCCCTTTGACTGGAGGTTAAGTGATGGAATTCATTTGGATGGCCCAGAGGTAATCATGCACAAAACTACATTATTTATCTTTTATGAATTTTCAAAGCTTCTCCTCCTGATGGCCGGAACGCAATTAAAACTGATCAATATGTAATTTAGGCTGTCTGACGGACGTTGTTTTTTTGGGGGGGGGCCTTAAATCTCTGGACACATTCTTTCCCCAACGTGCCTCATGATTACAGTGAATGGCCTACCCATGCACTTTTACAGTGAATAACCTACTCATGCATTTTTACAGTGGGGAGTTAAGCTTAACTACTGTTCAGTATAGTTTATCTAAAGCAGCGACATGGCCCCTCCACTACAATATGTTTTTTATTTGGGGAATTATCAAAGTATTTGTAAAAGTTTGGTTGTGTAGTGCATCCAACAACCAAATAGGAGTAGTACAACATCTTGTCGTGCAAAATGAATATTTTCATTCCTAAAAAGTGTCTGGGGTCAATCAAAGGTCATGGCGGTGACAACTACCTTACAACCTCCCGTGGATCATTAGAATATGAAGGCAGACTTGAACAAATTAAATGTGATAAATTGGGAAGGCTGTGTCTGAAGAGAGGCGTTTGCAGGACACACATGCGTATCTGTCTGTGTTCGCGTGACACTGATGGACTCTGACATTGACACAACCGTTGGGACAGAGGAGGGGGTGGGACTGATTAATAGGGGAATTAGAAATTAATGATTCCGCCAGTATGTAAATGGCAATTAAAGGACGAGCTGCGCTTCAGGCTCTCTTCTCTAAACCTCCTCCATTTGTTTGGATAGAGCTTAACACACACACACACACACACACACACATGTGCATACAGAGGCTCTCTGACACACATCCATATGAACATAAAGGAAATAAATCCCACAGTGCCCTGGACCAGATCAGATCAATTGTCCATAATGGCAGAAGTGATCATTATGTGCTGCTTTTGTTTGTTCAAATGAAGAGTGAGTGTGTCTGCCATATTGAGTTGAATTAGGGAGTGGAACAGTTGCCTGCGGTCCAAAGCTAGACAAGAGGTGTTTAGCTACATTAATATCACTTTGAAAGCATAATATAAAAGGTTGTTTACCCTCATACTGTCAGAAAATATATGATGACATAATTCATATACTCACAAGGCAAATAATCCCAGTGCTAAACCTTTCAAAATTAGGGTCAACAAGACCAAAATCATGTTGTCTCTCATGCACCAAACTAAAACTCTAAAACTATTTTTTGGGAGTCACAGTAACATAAGGTAGATTTAGGACCATGGACCTAAGCAGTCTTTGTGAAGGCCCATTAAGTGGAGTGAGCATTTAGTCACACGTATCACGCAATGTGTGCCGATTGCTGCAATATTTAGCTGGCAGATGCATTAAAAGACGGAATTCACAAAATGTCCGAAGAACCATTAACAAAGGAAGTGAGAGAGCAAAGTGCTGTCATCTGATGAGGGGCGATGAGCCAGATAGAGAAATGGGAAAACTGTCCTGAGATAGTGCTGGTCAGCGCTGACCTAAACTGTTATGGTCAAAGCTCATTTTAGTCCTGCTGTGCCTGGTTAAAAAGACTGAAGCGTGTCAAATGGCTAGTCTAGAGAGACCGTGGACAGATGAGATTTAGTTGCCTCAACAATATAAGACATGCTTTAAATATCTGGCATTCTTCGACTCTGGCATAAGTTCACATTATGTGATAAACAATGACTATTCAGAATTGTAGCTAACTCCTATGAGTGAGTTGCGCAACTGTAACTCTCTATGTTATCTAGTATGAGACAGGATGAGTTGGCAGCCATCAGGGATCTGTAGGGAAATGCTCCATGTAAAATACCTCCACACACTACACTATTCCCACACTGTATTAAGTGGTGAGTAATAATTCATCCATCATGCTTGTTAATTGTAAATGATGTATGATAGTCATGTGTTTCCTTTGATCCCTGTGCTATTAACAACGTGTAACTGTACAACTAATTAGGATGGGAACGCTTCTGAGGTAACTGCACGTAATTAAGCTATCAGCCGAGTAAAAAATGAACAAGCCTGACAGTTATGACAAATAGCGCCATTGTTATAATTATGCAATGAAGATCCTTGCGCTTGTCTGAGACAGATTCAGTGACTCTCCCACCTTCAGGATAAAGTAGCCATGTATTATATGATATAATAGTATATTATGAAATATTGTATTACGTAATTGCATGGGTCATAAAATAATGTTTTTTTATATTTCAAATCTACAAAGAAAGAAAGAAGCTGTGTCAGACATGTTCCACATGGAAACTGTCACGCCCTGCTATCTGATTATCCCCTCTTTTTATTCTTTCAATTGGTTGCCATGGGTAACCATGTCAAGTACTTGAGGTCAGGGGTCAAACTGACCAATACGAAGTGAATTACATTTCTCTGAATGATTCCGCCTGAGCTGGCTATTGAAATTGAGCTCCGGCTACAGATGGATACATCTTGTCATTCACAGTTTAAAAGGTAAGAGGGGAAAGTATAAACATGACACGGGGGCGAGGCTCCTCAAACAAAGGGGGGACTGGATGAGAAAACACACATCATTCTTAAGGACATGTACACAAATATCCACAGGTTTATGTCATTTACTGGATACACTGAATGTAAAAAAACGTGTATATTTAAATATATACTGTATACAGTACCAGTCAAAAGTTTGGACACAGCCAGTCATTCAACGGTTTGTCTTTCTTTGTTACTATTTTCAACATTGTAGAATAATAGTGAAGACATCAAAACTATGAAATAACACATATGGAATCATGTAGTAACCAAAAAAGTGTTAAACAAATCAAAATATATTTTAGATTTTAGATTTTTCAAAGTAACCACCCTTTGCCTTGATGAAAGCTTTGCACACTCTTGGCATTCTCTCAACCAGCTTCGTGAGACAGTCACCTGGATTGCATTTCAATTAACAGGTGTGCCTTCTTAAAAGTACATTTGTGGAATTTATTTCCTTCTTAATGGGTTTGTGTCAGTTGTGTTGTGACATGGTAGTGTTGGTATACAGAAGATTGCCCTATTTGGTAAAAGACTAAATCCATATTATAGCTAGAACAGCTCAAATAAGCAAGGTCAGTTAATACGGAACATTTCAAGAAGTTTCTTCAAGTGCTATGATGAAACTAGCTCTCATGAGGACCTCCACAGGAAAGGAAGACCCAGAGTTACCTCTGCTGTAGAGGATAATTTCATTAAAGTTACCAGCCTCAGAAAATGAATCCCAAATCAATGCTTCACAGAGTTCAAGTAACAGACACATCTCAACATAAACTATTCAGAGGAGACCGCGGGAATCAGGCCTTCATGACCAAATTGCTGCAAAGAAACCGGTGGAAATCTGTCCTTTGGTCTTGTCACGCCCTGACCGAAGAGAGCTTTTTAATGTCTCTATTTTGTTTGGTCAGGGTGTGATTTGGGGTGGGCATTCTATGTATCATTTTCTATGATTTGGTGTTTCTATGTTTTGGCCGGGTATGGTTCTCAATCAGGGACAGCTGTCTATCGTTGTCTCTACTTAGGCCTTTTTTCCTCCTTTCTTGGTGGGAAGTTGACTTTGTTTAGGGCACATAGCCTTTAGCTTTACGGTTTGTTTTGTAGTGTGTATTGTTTTGTTCGGTGTCTTTTTTCTAATAAAAAGGAAAATGTACGCTCACAACGCTGCGCCTTGGTCCTCATCCTTCAACAGCCGTGACAGAACTTCCCACCATCAAGGGACCAAGCAGCGCGGTAAGGAGGAGCAGCGTGTTCAGGACTCCTGGACATGGGAAGAGATCCTAGATGGGAGAGGACCCTGGAGGCAGGCTGGGGAGTATCACCGTCCATGGGAGGAACTGGAAGCAGCTAAAGCTGAGAGGCGACATTATGAGGGAACATGGTTGGCAAGGAAGCCCGAGAGGCAGACCCCAAAAATGTTTTTGGGGGGCACACGGGGAGTGTGGCAGTTAGATTGGAGACCTGAGCCAACTCCCCGTGCTTACCGTGGCGGACGTCGTACCGGTCAGGCACCATGTTATGCGGTGGAGCGCACGGTGTCTCCAGTATGCGTTCTTACCCCGGTGCGCTACATCCCAGCTCCCTGCATCTGCCAGGCTAGGGTGAGCATCCAGCCAGGAGGGGTTGTGCCAGTCCTGCTCTCCAGACCTCCAGTACGTCTCTACGGCCCAGGATATCCTGTGCTGGCTCTGAGCACTGTGTCTCCAGTGCATCTGCATAGCCCAGTACGTCCTGTGCCTGCGCCCCACACGTGCCAGGCCAACGTCACCATCCAGCCAGGACGGGTTGTGTACGCTCTTAGCTAGAGACCTCCAGTGCGTCTCCACGGCCCAGTGTATCCGGTGCCTCAGCCAAGGACAAGGCCTCCTGTATTTCTCCCCAGCCTGGTGAGTCCTGTGCCTACTCCCAGAGCCAGGCCTCCTGTGTGTCTCTCCACTCAAGTGATGATCCATGGCATGAAGCCTCAAGTGATGATCCATGGCACGAAGCCTCCAGTGATGATCCATGGCAAGAAGCCTCCAGTGATGATCCATGGCACGAAGCCTCCAGTGATGATCCATGGCAAGAAGCCTCCAGTGATGATCCATGGCACAAAGCCTCCAGTGATGATCCATGGCACGAAGCCTCCAGTGATAATCCATAGCAAGAACATTTACATTTACATTTAAGTCATTTAGCAGACGCTCTTATCCAGAGCGACTTACAAATTGGTGCATTCACCTTATGACATCCAGTGGAACAGCCACTTTACAATAGTGCATCTAAATCTTTTAAGGGGGGGGGGGTGAGAAGGATTACTTTATCCTATCCTAGGTATTCCTTAAAGAGGTGGGGTTTCAGGTGTCTCCGGAAGGTGGTGATTGACTCCGCTGTCCTGGCGTCGTGAGGGAGTTTGTTCCACCATTGGGGGCCAGAGCAGCGAACAGTTTTGACTGGGCTGAGCGGGAACTGTACTTCCTCAGTGGTAGGGAGGCGAGCAGGCCAGAGGTGGATGAACGCAGTGCCCTTGTTTGGGTGTAGGGCCTGATCAGAGCCTGGAGGTACTGAGGTGCCGTTCCCCTCACAGCTCCGTAGGCAAGCACCATGGTCTTGTAGCGGATGCGAGCTTCAACTGGAAGCCAGTGGAGAGAGCGGAGGAGCGGGGTGATGTGAGAGAACTTGGGAAGGTTGAATACCAGACGGGCTGCGGCGTTCTGGATGAGTTGTAGGGGTTTAATGGCACAGGCAGGGAGCCCAGCCAACAGCGAGTTGCAGTAATCCAGACGGGAGATGACAAGTGCCTGGATTAGGACCTGCGCCGCTTCCTGTGTGAGGCAGGGTCGTACTCTGCGGATGTTGTAGAGCATGAACCTACAGGAACGGGCCACCGCCTTGATGTTAGTTGAGAACGACAGGGTGTTGTCCAGGATCACGCCATGGTTCTTAGCGCTCTGGGAGGAGGACACAATGGAGTTGTCAACCGTGATGGCGAGATCATGGAACGGGCAGTCCTTTCCCGGGAGGAAGAGCAGCTCCATCTTGCCGAGGTTCAGCTTGAGGTGGTGATCCGTCATCCACACTGATATGTCTGCCAGACATGCAGAGATGCGATTCGCCACCTGGTCATCAGAAGGGGGAAAGGAGAAGATTAATTGTGTGTTGTCTGCATAGCAATGATAGGAGAGACCATGTGAGGTTATGACAGAGCCAAGTGACTTGGTGTATAGCGAGAATAGGAGAGGGCCTAGAACAGAGCCCTGGGGGACACCAGTGGTGAGAGCGCGTGGTGAGGAGACAGATTCTCGCCACGCCACCTGGTAGGAGCGACCTGTCAGGTAGGACGCAATCCAAGCGTGGGCCGCGCCGGAGATGCCCAACTCGGAGAGGGTGGAGAGGAGGATCTGATGGTTCACAGTATCGAAGGCAGCCGATAGGTCTAGAAGGATGAGAGCAGAGGATAGAGAGTTAGCTTTAGCAGTGCGGAGCGCCTCCGTGATACAGAGAAGAGCAGTCTCAGTTGAATGACTAGTCTTGAAACCTGACTGATTTGGATCAAGAAGGTCATTCTGAGAGAGATAGCGGGAGAGCTGGCCAAGGACGGCACGTTCAAGAGTTTTGGAGAGAAAAGAAAGAAGGGATACTGGTCTGTAGTTGTTGACATCGGAGGGATCGAGTGTAGGTTTTTTCAGAAGGGGTGCAACTCTCGCTCTCTTGAAGACGGAAGAAGCCACCTGTGATGATCCATGGCACGAAGCCTCCTGTGATGATCCATGGCGCGAAGCCTCCAGTGATGATCCATGGCACGAAGCCTTCAGTGATGATCCATGGCATGAAGCCTCCAGTGATGATTCATGGCAAGAAGCCTCTAGTGGTGAGACATGGTACGAAGCCTCCAACGATGGCCTCCCGTCCGGAGCCTCCAGCGACATCCTCCAGTCCGGAGCCTCCAGCGAAGCCCTCCAGTCCGGAGCTTCCAGAGACGGCCTTGAGTCCGGAGCCTCCAGAGACGGCCTCCATTACGGGGCCCGCAGCAATGAGGGTGCCCAGTCCGGGGCCCGCAACGAGGGTGACCAGTCCGGGGCCCGCAATGAGGGTCCCCAGTCCCAGGATGGCGGCGAGGAAAAAGCAGCCAACCAGTGCTCATCATATGTGGGAAATCCTTCAAGACTGTTGGAAAAGCATTTCAGGTGAAGCTGGTTGGGAGAATGACAAGAGTGTACAAAGCTGTCATCAAGGCAAAGGGTGGCTACTTTAAAGAATCTAAAATATGAAATATTTGTTCATTTGTCTCACTAATAAAAAAAATTCTATGTTTCATAGTTTTGATGTCTTCACTATTATTCGTCATTGTAGAAAATAGTACAAATAAAGAAAAATAATGGAATGAGTAAGTGTGTCCAAACTTTTTACTTTGTACATATTTACAGTGCATTCGGAAGGTTTTCAGACCCCTTGACTTTTTCCACATTTTGTTACATTACATCCTTATTATAAAATTGATTAAGTAAATGTTTTTCCTGATCAATCTACACACAATGCCACACAATACCACACAATGACAAAGCAAAAACACAAGTACCTTATAAGTATTCATACCCTTTGCTATGAGACTTGATATTTAGCTCAGGTGCATCCTGTTTCCATTGATTATCTTTTGCTTATCCTTTGTTTCTACAACTTGATTGGAGTCCAACTGTGATAAATTAAATTAATTGGACATGATTTGGAAAGGCGCACACCTGTCTATAAAAGGTCCCACTGTTGACAGCGCATGTCGGAGTAAAAACCAAGCCATGAGGTCGAAGGAATTTTCTGTAGAATTTTCAGCCTGGTTCTAATCCAGGCTGAATCACATCCAGCTGTGATTGGGAGTCCCATAAGGCGCCGCACAATTGGCCCAGCGTCGTCCGGGTTTGGCCGGGATAGGCAGTCATTGTAAATAAGAATTTGTTCTTAATGGGATCAGCGTCCTGCTAGCATGCCACAACGACAACATCCGGGGGAATTGCAGAGCGCAAAATTTAAAGTACAACAATTGTAATATTAAACATGAATGAAAATACAAGTGTCTTACATCGTTTAAAAGCTTAACTTCTTGTTAATCCAACCTCTTTGTCAAATTTCAAAAAGGCTTTACGGTGAAAGCATACCATGCGATTATCTGAGGACGGCGCCCCACATCAAAATACTTTTTAAAACCAGCACGTGTCACAAAATCACAAATAGCGATAAAATAAACCCCATACGTTTGAAGATCTTCCTCTGTTTTTAATCCTCAAGGGTCCCAGCTACACAATGAATGGTCGTTTTGTTCAATAAAGTCCCTCTTTATATCCCAAAAGTCTGTTTAGTTGGCGCCATTGATTTCAGTAATCCACTCGTTCAACATGCATACAAACGAATCCAAAACGTTACCGGTTAAGTTCGTCCAAACAAAGAGTGTGCACCTCAATCACACACGCAACAAGACTACTTTTCTAATGAGGGACACCTTGGATAAACTACAACTACTTGTTTGTTTTGAAACCCTTTGACTGTTGACATCTAGTGGAAGCCATAGGAACTGCAATCTGGGTCCTATCTATTTGTTTTCCCCATAAGCTAGCGTTGAAATGGCCTGTGGCCTCAAAAACACATTTTCCAGATGTATTTTCCACAGGTTTCCGTCTGCCATATCAGTTCTGTTATACTCACAGATATTATTTTAACAGTTTTAGAAACTTCAGAGTGTTTTCTATCCAATTATATGCATATCCTGGTGTCTGGGCCTGAGTAACAGGCATTTTACTTTGGGCACGTCGTTTATCCAAACTTCCGAACACTGCCCCCAAGCCTTAAGAAGGAAATAAATTCCACAAATTAACTTTTAACAATGCATACCTGTTAATTGAAATTCAGTCCAGGTGACTACCTCTTGAAGCTGGTTGAGAGAATGCCAAGAGTGTACAAAGCTCTTTCTGAACATTCGAGACGTGTAGTCCACTTGTCATTCCAATCTCCTTGCATTAGCGTAGCCTCTTCTGTAGCCTGTCAACTATGTGTCTGTCTATCCCTGTTCTCTCCTCTCTGCACAGACCATACAAACGCTCCACACCGCGTGGCCGTGGCCACCCTAATCTGGTGGTCCCAGCGCACGACCCACGTGGAGTTCCAGGTTCCGGTAGCCTCTGGAACTGCCGATCTGCGGCCAACAAGGCAGAGTTCATCTCAGCCTATGCCTCCCTCCAGTCCCTCGACTTCTTGGCACTGACGGAAACATGGATCACCACAGATAACACTGCTACTCCTACTGCTCTCTCTTCGTCCGCCCACGTGTTCTCGCACACCCCAAGAGCTTCTGGTCAGCGGGGTGGTGGCACCGGGATCCTCATCACTCCCAAGTGGTCATTCTCTCTTTCTCCCCTTACCCATCTGTCTATCGCCTCCTTTGAATTCCATGCTGTCACAGTTACCAGCCCTTTCAAGCTGAACATCCTTATCATTTATCGCCCTCCAGGTCCCCTCGGAGAGTTCATCAATGAGCTTGATGCCTTGATAAGCTCATTTCCTGAGGACGGCTCACCTCTCACAGTTCTGGGCGACTTTAACCTCCCTACGTCTACCTTTGACTCATTCCTCTCTGCCTCCTTCTTTCCACTCCTCTCCTCTTTTGACCTCACCCTCTCACCTTCCCCCCCTACTCACAAGGCAGGCAATACGCTCAACCTCATCTTTACTAGATGCTGTTCTTCCACTAACCTCATTGCAACTCCCCTCCAAGTCTCCGACCACTACCTTGTATCCTTTTCCCTCTCGCTCTCATCCAACACTTCCCACACTGCCCCTACTGGATGGTATCGCGCCGTCCCAACCTTCGCTCTCTCTCCCCGCTATCTCTCCTCTTCCATCCTATCATCTCTTGCCTCTGCTCAAACCTTCTCCAACCTATCTCCTGATTCTGCCTCCTCAACCCTCCTCTCCTCCCTTTCTGCATCCTTTGACTCTCTATGTCCCCTATCCTCCAGGCCGGCTTCCTCCCCTCCCGCTCCGTGGCTCGAATTGCGAGCTCACAGAACAGGGCTCCGGGCAGCCGAGCGGAAATGGAGGAAAACTACCTGGCATCCTTTCACTCCCTCCCTCTCTACATTTTCCTCCTCTGTCTCTGCTGCTAAAGCCACTTTCTACCACTCTAAATTCCAAGCATCTGCCTCTAACCCTAGGAAGCTCTTTGCCACCTTCTCCTCCCTCCTGAATCCTCCTCCCTCCCCCCTCCCCCTCTCTGCAGATGACTTCGTCAACCATTTTGAAAAGAAGGTCGACGACATCCGATCCTCGTTTGCTAAGTCAAACGACACCGCTGGTTCTGCTCAACCCTGTGCTCTGACCTCTTTCTCCCCTCTCTCTCAGATGAAATATCGTCTTGAACAACCTGCCCGCTTGACCCTATCCCCTCCTCTCTTCTCCAGACCATTTCCGGAGACCTTCTCCCTTACCTCACCTCGTCATCAACTCATCCCTGACCACTGGCTACTGTCTTCAAGAGAGCGAGAGTTGCACCCCTTCTGAAAAAACCTACACTCGATCCTCCGATGTCAACAACTACAGACCAGTATCCCTTCTTTCTTTTCTCTCCAAAACTCTTGAACGTGCCGTCCTTGGCCAGCTCTCCCGCTATCTCTCTCAGAATGACCTTCTTGATCCAAATCAGTCAGGTTTCAAGACTAGTCATTCAACTGAGACTGCTCTTCTCTGTATCACGGAGGCGCTCCGCACTGCTAAAGCTAACTCTCTCTCCTCTGCTCTCATCCTTCTAGACCTATCGGCTGCCTTCGATACTGTGAACCATCAGATCCTCCCTCTCCACCCTCTCCGAGTTGGGCATCTCCGGCGCGGCCCACGCTTTGGAAACAGGTCGCTCCTACCAGGTGGCGTGGCGAGAATCTGTCTCCTCACCACGCGCTCTCACCACTGGTGTCCCCAGGGCTCTGTTCTAGGCCCTCTCCTATTCTCGCTATACACCAAGTCACTTGGCTCTGTCATAACCTCACATGGTCTCTCCTATCATTGCTATGCAGACGACACACAATTAATCTTCTCCTTTCCCCCTTCTGATGACCAGGTGGCAAATCACATCTCTGCATGTCTGGCAGACATATCAGTGTGGATGACGGATCACCACCTCAAGCTGAACCTCGGCAAGACAGCTGCTCTTCCTCCCGGGAAGGACTGCCCGTTCCAATCTCCCATCACGGTTGACAACTCCATTGTGTCCTCCTCCCAGAGCGCTAAGAACCTTGCATCCTGGACAACACCCTGTCGTTCTCAACTAACATCAAGGCGGTGGCCCGTTCCTGTAGGTTCATGCTCTACAACATCCGCAGAGTACCCCTGCCTCACACAGGAAGCGGCGCAGGTCCTAATCCAGGCACTTGTCATCTCCCCGTCTGGATTACTGCAACTCGCTGTTGGCTGGGCTCCCTGCCTGTGCCATTAAACCCCTACAACTCATCCAGAACTTCCCAAGTTCTCTTGACGTCACCCCGCTCCTCCGCTCTCTCCACTAGCTTCCAGTTGAACATCCGCTCAGACCATGGTGCTTGCAAGGGGAACGGCACCTCAGTACCTCCAGACTCTGATCAGGCCCTACACCCAAACAAGAGCACTGCGTTCATCCACCTCTGGCCTGCTCGCCTCCCTACCACTGAGGAAGTACAGTTCCCACTCGGCCCAGTCAAAACTGTTCGCTGCTCTGGCAGCGTAATGTAAATGTAATGTAAAATCAAAGCAAAGGGTGGCTAATCAATCGTTGTAAAATATGTTAAAATTATAAAATGTGCAGTGTACAATGTAGTTAGTGAGTTAACTGGTACTTTATTGCATTCTGTTACACTGTTTTGTCAGACCAAAATTTGTGAGTGAAGCACTGTTACTTCCCCAGACAAGTGCCGGAGAGACAATGAGGATGGCAAGAAGGCCAGAAAAAGAAGAGAAAAAAACTAAACATTAAGTTCCCGCTTCCACAAACAGCAGACCCGAAGGTTATTGGTTTGTCTGAAGCAAAGCACACTCAATCCCTCAGCCAAAATGCTCAAATGCTGATGCGTCCCCTCTTCTTCTTCTTCGTCTTCTTCTTCTTCCTCTTCCTCTTCCTCTTACCTCCCCCTATACCCTGAAACCAGGCCAACACCTTTGTATCAGCCGGAGAAAATAAGGGGAAAAGGAGATACAAATACAAACGATTGTGATTTATTACTTATTGTGTACCAGACAGTGGAGGCAGAGAACAACAGATAGAAGGAAATACATTGTAAATTGAATTGTCTTTGTTTGAATTGGCCTACTCCAAAAATACAAATGCTATCATAGAGACCATAAATGACATTGGCGCAATAATCTACAGTGACCTGTCCGAGTCGCTGATAAGCCATCACTAAGGGGCCCGATCGATACTAACTATTCATTTCTGAAATTATCTCCACATTGATCCAGGAACAAGTGCCAGCGAGGCAAGGGCCACACTGGGTTTAATACAATAATTATATAAAGGGTTACAAGCTCATCCTCCCAGCCAATAAAGCCTGTCAGCAAGAGCGGGCCGCAGCGCTGCCCCATAATCCATCAGCACATTGCCCTCTGACCTCCGGGCTTGCAGGCTTTCCATGAGGCCTCCATAAAAGTTGCTTACGAAAGGACACAATTGCTGGATATGCTTCAGAGGTGAGGAGAAAATCAGATCTCGGTCCTTGATGGAATGATGTTATGTCTTTCGAGCTGTTATCTTGCCTCTTCTTTTTCTAAAGCTGCATGTAAGAGAGGAATGAAATAAAGTATGTTTTTTAAACATAATTTTTTCTGTTACTTTTATCATCTACACTAACCTTTCCTGGTTGTTTCACAAATAATTTTCTGTAAAACCAAAAGTACTACAGCTGATAATTTTTTATCAACTCATTGTTTGATCTCTGGTAACAACACATTAAATCATCCTAATTACTGTATTTCTGCACACTCAAATTTAAGCAGTTGAGCTTCGACCACATTTACAATGTCACATGCCCAATGTAGCTAGGAGGGGTCAGCAACAATGTCTGGGTATGAAAAATAAATGAAGAAATTGAAAATCCCAAGAATGATCTGGAGTAATCTGATGAATCATCAACTGAAAGTCATATTCTGACCACCTGTCTACAGTGACCTACTAGCGCAAGCTCAATAATCCATTTCTGCAGGATTAGGGATATATGGGTAGATCATAACATGAACTCATGTTTCTTTTGCACGGGATGATGCATGTAACACCAAGATAACACCATAAAAGAAAGAAACTTCTGCAGATTGTTTTCGCAGAAAAAACTCACGAGACAATTTGGCCAGTTTATCTTATTGAATTGTTAGTCAGGACTACCTACAATTATTCCTTCCCTCGTGGGTATAAACTGTCAGACAATGAGCCTACATCCTCAAAAGTGTCAAAATGGCATAGACTTTCAGAGAAAATATAATCGAGAGAAATTAAGTCCTAGCTTTCAGTGCTATATGAAATAAATATCATACAGGTTTATAGACAGAACATTCAGATATACCAATGTGCCCAAAATGTCAGATACATAGAAACAGTAGTAAGAGTGAGAGAATCTCCAGCCCCCTTCAAATTTATGCCAGGGACCCATGTCCCCGGTTATCTTAATAGACTAATTGATCTGCTGTCGAAGAGGCACGTTCCTCTGTGCATCAGCGAGACAGACAGGCTCCAATCAGACAGCCATGTGTTATCAAACTGGGAAGTCAATTAGAAGAGCGAGAGAGAGAGAGAGAGAGAGAGAGAGAGAGAGAGAGAGAGAGAGAGAGAGAGAGAGACTGGCTCCAAGCTGCAGCCAGACAGCTCCTCTAGAAGTAGGTTTCAGGCCCCAACTGCCAGTCCCAGACACTCAGGAGGCCTGGAGAATAACTGACTCCGGTTTTTGGAGTATGGATGGATGGCGTATACATGGTAACCTTAGCTTGCCTATTATAACCTCCAGTCAAACCTTGGGTTAAAGGGTGTGAGAAGCTAAGGCGCTCTCGTCTGCAAAAAAAAATGATCAGAGGGATTTTGATATGATTCGGCGTCACCGTGTGGATTTGTAGTACACTGTTATAAACCTATACTGCATACTGTCAAATGTATGTTGACTAAGTCTCCCACCGAGTCTCATTCAGAGGTAAATGTTGGACCACTCATAATACTTGCATCTCTTATCTCCTCCAGTCTAGTCTAAGTGTTGTGCCTTTTGTAAGGGAGAGAAGATTGCCACTAATGCGTGTTCTAAATGCGGCTGTAATTGCATTAGAGATCATTTCAGATATAGCGGACTAAAATGGCGCTTTTCACGAAGAGGACGTAATAAATATTGAAAGCACGCATTGAGGCCTTATCCACTATTTGACTTAATTGCCTCAGACTGCGTGACAATAGGGGGTTACTGGGCTGTGGCGGATGAGCGTTTCAACACGAGACAAACAGACGATGTATCTATTAACTGGTCCCCACGGAGGTCGGCGACCTATGACAAGTGGAGGAGCGCCGACATTAGAAATCATGTGCAATTTAATCTTTACACAAATAAAAGGCCGAGGACGACCAAGAGGCAGAATCACAAAGGGCCAAAGAATGGCCAGCATCGTGGACTGTCCCCAAAGGATCCAGGGCATTTTCTTCTCAAGTCACTCAAAGACCGTCGGCACGGCCCTGATTCCACTCACTCCTCTGACACTTGTATTAATGGTATTTTGGCTTGGGACTGTAGATGCTGAGAGCCGATTGTGGAGAGCGGCTGAGACTCTCTCTCTCTCTCTCTCTCTCTCTCTCTCTCTCTCTCTCTCTCTCTCTCTCTCTCTCTCTCTCTCTCTCTCTCTCTCTCTCTCTCTCTCTCTCTCTCTCTCTCTCTCTCTCTCTCTCTCTCTCACTCTCACTCTTCCACTCTCTCATACTTTACTTGTCTCTTTCACAGCTCCTTCTCTATCCATTCTCTCCTCTCCTCTATTCTCTATCCATTCGTTCAGTCATTACTGGTCATTGTCAGCACTTGAAAACTATTGTGCTTGCCGAGCCAGTGTCATCACAAGTGGAATTAACCATTTTCCCCGTGCCTGATTGAACACCCCAACCCATTCCACCCTCCACACTCCAGAGAGAAACACTGGCAGAACGATACGTTACCAGGTTTCTGTTAAAACCATTCTATAATGTTTGTTTTTTTAAAACAATGTTAAAAATAAAAACTATTCTACGTTACTTTTTCTATAGTTTTCAGAAAACGACATGAAGCTGGAACAAGGATCTACAAGGACTTTTTATTTTAATGTGGTAACGACCTCACCAGATTTGTAAGGATCACCACCAGAACAGCAGAACGGTCTGTATCGTAAAGTCAAGCCTTCTCTTGTTTATCTACCTAAACCCCTGACTTGATCTCCATACTATAATACACAATGTTTCACCGCCAATGAAATGTTCCCACAGCTGTTTTCAACCTTAACAGAGCACAAACCGTTAAAGCGTCCCCTAATGTTGTATAGTGGGAAAGGTGCAATTTACTTTTTAAGTAATTCCAGCGCAACAGGAATGAGACAAATCCCCGACAAATCCACTGACTGTAAAAAACTGGCAGCAACATACATGTTACTGGGTAAGTAGGCAAGTGTGCGTTGGGATGTGCTACTGTATCCTGGGTGTGCTACTGTATCATGTTAACTACTGTATCCCCAATTACAACAATAGTTTCATTTTTCTCCTTAAAATCCAATTGTGAGGCCAGCGGAGGCACTCCGCCTTTTCCGTAGTTCGATATATTGAGCTAGTGGTACAACATTATATACAAAAAGTACAAACTCTACAACATGCTATAGAGAAAAATCATACCACTAACTCAAGAAAATGAGGAGGATGAGGAGGGGGAGGAGGAGGAGGAGGGGGAGGAGGAGGAGGAGGGGAGGAGGGGGGAGGAGGTGGTCCTTCTGTAGCTCAGTTGGTAGAGCATGGCGCTTGTAACGCCAGGGTAGTGGGTTTGATTCCCGGGGACCCATACGTAGAATGTATGCACACATGACTGTAAGTCGAGGATAAAGCGTCTGCTAAATATATATTATTAACATATATTATTTATTATATTAGGAGGAGGGGAGGGGGGGGAGGAGGAAGTAATACTTTCTCAATTCAGTAAATATATAGTACAAACTGAATTGAACTGAACCTAAACCTAATACTTGATGGCACTATGCACATCTAGGTTGTTACTCCTATTTTCAGTTGTATAACATGTACTAATTCATACTCAGTCACCCTCAGGTACAAGAACAAATACATAAAGTACACAAGGCCAATGATACAGTACAACCTTGACTTGTCAGTCTGACAGGATAACATACAATACTGTCCATCTCCCCTCAGGGCTTACTATGTAAGATGATGAACGCAATTCCTCAGGAAGAAAGTCAATAATAATCAGAATATTACATCTAGAATCTAGAATATCTAGTATTAATATCTAGTATTAAGGCCTCCAGAGACGTAAACTGTCCCCAGATCTACCTCAAGTCTAGAAGACTTCTTGAGACGTTCGCAGATGATCATGAAATGGCATGCCACAATATAATATAAATCAGCTTTTTTTGTTTATTTTGTATCTATTTTCGAAGATAAGAAGATTTGCTAGATTTGATCCAGTCTTTAACCCTTGCAAACCGGAGCTCGGATTTATAAGTCAAAGGGGTACATTTAAACAAACATCAGCTTTTTTTTGCTCTGATTTCACACAAATATCCCCGTGATACAGGCCAATATGGAAATAGAGAGAGAGAAATTGAATTTCAAGGGGCCTCTCAGTTAATGTATCATCATCATCTGTGTGGGTTTGGATTGGAGTTATTAGAGTATTTCACTTCATTGCATGACCTCCCTGTTCCTTGGTAGATCATGAATCCTATTCATTATCCAGTCCTTCTGGAGCACTCGCCCTTTATAATATTACTCCATTTGTATTCTGAAGCGGGCTCCTGGGAGGGCGATCAGCGCTCCGAAACAGCGACCCCCCCCCTATAACCCAATCACAATATTTAAAGACCAGCAAAGAGCTTTTTAATGTGCGTCGTAGATAACCATTTAAAGTGGATTGCTTTGGTTTAATACGGCCTTAACAGGCTGGCAGTCACATGTGAAGAATGAAATAAGCTAATAGGAGGGAAGAGAGGGAGAAAGAATGAAAAAAAAAAAAGAGAAGGGGAATATGAGAGATTTGTTTCAACGGAGAGGTACACTCCTGACGGGCTGTTGAGGGGAGCATGATAGAGAGTCGCACGCTTGTGAATGGAACAGGACAGGCGATGAATGACGCTACTGGCTTGCGTTTCTCTTTTTCCCCTTCCCAGAGTATGAACTGCTTTATCATGATAAAAAGACAAGACAGGTACAAATGACACATTTACATTCTTCCATCAAAGGGAAACGTGTCTCTCTGAATGACCTGTGTAAATGTATTTCAGCAATGAGGAAATCTCCTAGCGGAGTAAGTGTGTTTTGTATACATTTTGTGTGTTTGGATATCATGAAGAATATCAATGTCGGGACGCAAATGGCAGCAGCTAAACGTTCAACCTAATTCCGACTGATGTATGTTACCCGCAACATACTCATGTCACTTCAGATTATGCATTTACACATATAAGTACTTCCATGTTCACCGTAAATAAAGTTATACTCAGAAAAAGTATTTAATCTGACTGGGAAATGGCTAGGATTTGCTGTGGCAATGCTGTTTTCGAACCATGACATCCATGATAGATTATCTAATTGATGTCGAGCGTGACACTGTGTGGATTTTTAAATGTTTAAATATTTTTAAATGTAACTTTTAAATGTTCATATTTCTGTTTGATCAAAGTTTCCTCGAGTTTACTTTAAGAATAAACTAAAATAGAAACTTTTGGGTTGAATTCCCCTTATTTTTCAAACTCCCTATTCAATGGAAACACAACGGAGAACCCAGTAAAACTGACTTGAGGTCAGTCGGATGGAAATGTAATAAGTTGCTCTCTACTTCTGTGCCTTTTTTTTTTTACCAAATATGTAGCTAGAAAAAAAAAACATTTTGAAAAACAATTTTGAAAATGTGCTAATATTTTGATATGTTGCTTATGTTGTAGCTGATTTGGTAATATCAGAGTGCTATCTTCAAAAAGACAATATGGCTGAGGATGTGCAAGTCAGCTATTTTTAGATGAACTCTTGTGTCCTTGAGATAAATCACAATCCATAAAGCAGAGGCATCATATCATCCCAAATCTGGCTGAATAGAGCATTTCCCGGCGATGAAATAGTGCAGCAGGCACTTCCTTCATTAGAATAAAATGCAGGCCCCTCTGAACGGACACACTTCGACATTGACACGGGAGGAAAATTAAGCACGCACGTAATTTATTGATACTCGCTCACTGCAAATACAAAACTTTCCATCCTTTCTGTTTTAGGTGCCACGTGACTTCTGGAGGAGTAAGGGAGACAGAGAGGGTATCATCCAACACACAATGCAATCTGAATGATTGAATACATGGTACTAAGAGGGGAATTAAAGGCATAATAAATGACCTTGGTGATCGGACAAAATAGGGCCAGCTCATAAAAGCAATTTGAATGCACTTGATTGACATCTTGCAATGGATTGAATTGTCAGAGGCTGGTCAAAACTTGTGATCAAGTGTTTATTGCTTCGTCAATGTTGCTCTCTTTTTAAGATTTTAATTAGTCAATGAACCACTCTTATGGATGAATGATTGATGTCACAGTAAGTCAGAGTGTGTGTGTGTGCGTGCGTGGAGGAGCAGAATCTCTACTCCATGTGCTCATGGTGGAAGTGATATATGGTAATCATCTGCAAAGACAAGCTGAATGAGAAGCCATTAGTGTTTCAGAATATACAGGGAGCCCTAATATAGGGAGCACTAATTGGACATATTAAGCATTGGTTGCCTGTCAAAATATGTACATTTGATTTAAGTGATTGCATTCCCCTTCACACTCCGATGATCGAGTGTAAGTGAAGCTCGGCAATAATTGCCTCTCAACGCTAAGGGTTAGAAAATGATTTAGAGTCGTTACATTTCTCACCTATAGCTTGTTCTGTTCCAAGTCAAGCGGCGGGGCTGCTGTTGCGTTGCTTTAGATCGGTTGTTGATGGGATAGACTGTAAACTGTCAACTGTCTCTGTAATGCAGAAGCAGAACTTAAAGGCTTCGGGCCTCAGAATAAATAACTGATATTGTAATATGGAAATAAACCTGTTTGAGTTTCTTCAACTCAGATCTTGGGAGTGTATTGACAATTGTAATATGGAAATAAGTCTGTTTGAGTTTCTTCAACTCAGATCTTGAGAGTCTATTGACAATGAGAAAGAGACAGACATGAGGGAACACTGCCCTGACCTAAGAATCATACATTTCAAGGTGGAAGAGAGTTCGGCATGAGCTTGAGCTCACCTGTCAAATGTCCTCAAAATAAAATGAAAAAATACCAAAAGAAATGTAGCAGTCCTACATACTGACCCTCTCAAAATGTCCTCAAAAACAAAGTCCAAAGCAAGAATAAACGCACTGTTCTTCGTTTGGGAACACTGAATATGCAATCCAGGTTCCCCTGGATGCTGATTGTATATTGGCCAGTGTTTATTTGGATTGATACCCTCACGGTGGTGTCCCAGTGTTGGCTGTTGAACCAGTATAAATCATCCATTGGAAGGGGAAGGCGGTGAAGTATAAACCTAGTGGTAAATGCTAAATTATTTGGGCTTTTAACTTCTGTATCTTTGTGCACAGCAGACACCTTTTGGAGACGGAAATGGTGACAAATAACGGCGCGGGCCTCGGAAACGCTGCCGCTCACACATTCCCAGATTAACATCATTTGTATCAGTTTAGCGACAGAGGGGCCTAAACCACATGATGGAGGAGATCTGAGTTGGCACCCACTAGGACTGGGAAGGCTTGAGAGAGAGCATGAGAGAGAGCATGAGAGAGAGAGAGCATGAGAGAGAGAGAGAGAGAGAGAGAGAGAGAGAGAGAGAGAGAGAGAGAGAGAGAGAGAGAGAGAGAGAGAGAGAGAGAGAGAGAGAGAGAGAGAGAGAGAGAGAGAGAGAGTGACATTACCTCATCCACCCTTAAATAATGTCCGGAACCCCAAGTTATTAACCTTTATAAGAGCACACAGAGCAGAATAGCAGGGCAAGCTTCCAGTCAGCCTTGGTTGCGGTCAGGGGGGGACAGATAGGGAAAGGTAATAGAGGTGTACATAGAGGAACAATGCACTCACTTACCCTGGGAAGGGGAGAGAAAAGGAGAGGGAGAAGAATAAGGGAATAAAAAATAAAAAAAGAGTAAAATCACAAGCACAGATAATCAATGAGAAGATGAAGAGAGGAGAGTGTGTGTACGCGCGCGTGTGTGTGCCTGAGAGAGCGAGAGAAAGCGAGCTAGAGAGAGAGCTGGAGAGAGAAAGAGAGACACTTTATTTTTCCACTTCTCCTTTCTTTTCATTCCATTTCTGATGGAGTATGATGTGTGTTATTCCTCTGTTCTTGGCCTGCGTGCGGGCGGGCGGGGTGGTGTGGGGCGGTGTGAAGGGCTCTGAGGGGTGGCGTCGAAAGCTGAGGATGCTGGTTCACGGAGGGTTCAGCCATTACCCAGGCCCTGGAGCCAGCTGGGGGGCTAACCAGGCTGATCAGCACGAGCCGCAGCCCACGCAGGCCCCAATGATTTTCACATCAAGCCGCCTGATGTACAGCTCCACCGTCCACCAATCGCTCTCCCATATCGATCCCCCCCTTAAATGAGCCTTCCCCGCTTTGTACCATGAGCAATAATTAAAAAAGCAGCATATTGATTTGAACTAATATTATGAGAGATCAGGATGTGCACATGCTTACAAAACAGCCAAGGCTCTTCTTTTCAACCACCATCGGCAGCAGAAAAACAAAATGGGCCTAAAAAAAAGGAGGATACTTGATTGAAACCTTGAAACAGCGAAAGGACAAATGTGTGCATGCACAATCGGACGTCTTGAACACTTCAAACTTGTATCAATTGTGTTTATATTGTAACACGCCGGACTCTGCTAGCCAGGGATTCAGAGGAGATATAATTTCTATTAAAATGGCTAAGGCTGGTCAATACTTTCGAACACTACCCTTGCATGTGTTGCATGGTAATTATTACTAAAACGGAAGAAAAGACAACCCGTGGGCCAATGGGGTTTATTTAATCATTTATTTATTTGCATTTGCACAAATTAAGTGTGTGTGTGTGTGTGTGTGTGTGTGTGTGTGTGTGTGTGTGTGCGTGCGTGCATGCATTTGTGTAGTTATTTTCTTGCTTTGACAAAGTCCTTTCTGAAGTGTAGTGTAGTGTTTAGTTATTTTTATTTAAGGTAATAAAAATCTATATATATATATTTAACTGTCCCTCATTTTAAGGTAATCCCTGTTACTTGAACTGAACTCTCGTTTTAATATGTTAATATGTTTAAATAATTTGTTCAAAATTAACATTGTCAAATCGTAGTGTAAAAGCAAGTGAGCTGGTTCTACTCCTTTTTCTGGTATTTTGTGGTGGAAAACTGAGTGGGTCGAGCATAACAGGTCAACCCCATACATAGGGGCTAGACATTTTTTGTTACAATAAATCTATATTTTTTAAGCTTGCATTCAATTGTCCCTCCCTGTTGCACGCAACAATCTTCTGTTCCCCCTGTCACAAGGGGATTTATGGACTATTTAAGATGAAGTAGTCAAGCCTTTTAGGGTCAACCATGAGATTTTATTTATTCTGCATCCGTTGATGCCAAACATTAGTCTGTGTGATAAAAGAGGGCTGAGCTAGAGAGGTTTTTGTGAGACAAGGGCGGATCCTGAAGGGTTCCGGGGACAGTTCTTCTCACTAAAACGTCTGTAGAGTCCAAATGGTTTGACTAAACTATTATGACCATTCTATGAAAAGCGGAGACTCTCATGAACATATACATGTTTTGCTCTATGACGCTCGCAAGCCACACAAGAGAAGATCATAGGAAATCCCAGGACATAGTGTTTATAATAATGTAATAAGCTCACATAGTTGCTGTCACAAACTCCACACAGTTGTCATGGACTAGTAGGATATTCATTTCCCACTGAGCAAACCATTTCTGTACTTACAGCATTCTTATGAATTCATTTTTATCAGGTTTTGGCTTGGCCAACCTTATTATTCTTTTATTGACATTTGTCAATACAACTCAAGAGTGCATCTGTTTATGTCAAATTAATTTGTGTTTTACTTGTAGCCTTGGTTGTCATGAAAAGACAAAGTTAAAACACAGAAAAAAAACAGATTTTTGCTGGGGTCCTCAGGCCTGATGAGCTTAACAGGCACTTACTATAGTAATGTTTTAAACTCGTTGTTAAAATGTTGTGAAATAAACAGTACTAGTCAAAAATGTGGACACACCTACTCATTCAAGGGTTTTTCTTTATTTTTACCATTTTCTACATTGTATAATAATATTGAGCACATCAACACTATGAAATAACACATATTGAATCATGTAGTAACCAAAAGAGTTTTAAACAAATCAAAATCTATTTTATATTTGAGATTCTTCAAAGTAGCCACCCTTTGCCTTGATGACAGCTTTGCACACTCTTGGCATTCTCTCAACCATCTTCACCTGGAATGCTTTTCTAAGAGTCTTGAAGGAGTTCCCACATATGCTGAGCACTTGTTGGCTGCTTTTCCTTCAGTCTGCAGTCCAACTCATCCCAAACCATCTCATTTGGGTTGAGGTCGGGTGATTGTGGAGGCCAGGTCATCTGATGCAGCACTCCATCACTCTCCATATTATGTCTGAGATAGCACATTTTATCAACTTGACCAATGCAAATTGGTATTATTATTAGTCGGAAAGTGAATTAACATAACAATCCCCATCAAGATCCGTCTGTTTAAAACTATATTTATATTTGTTCTTTTGATGTGTGGATTAAAGTAACTCTCGGTTGTCGAGCGCTTTTGCATCACTTACAAAACTACCTCTAGCTCTGGCTCAGAACTTGCTTTACGATTTCTTTGATTTCTTTTGATCTATTATCGCTACATCTTCGAGAACGCCAATTATTTTTTCTTTCACGTAATGTACTTGTTTGGATGGGTAGCATAACTTTATATGCTTGTGTTGGGGACCAGTACGGTCTCACATGAGTGGACAGGTTTTTAATATATGTTTCTGATGCTACTGATGCCACAATAATCAGACTGACACACTATAAATACTACTAAGAGATAGATCTGGATCTAGGGAGATGTACGATGTAGGTTTTGACATTATTTTTAGGTGTAGGACTTGTGCAGGATGCGATTTAGGAGACTTTGCATTTTTTTTTACAATTGTGGGTCTCACAGGGTTAAGTCAATTATGACCTGGAATGGAAGATCGCACAGCGCAGTTGGGAGAAACATGGGAAGGTTATGCTACTCTGAAGTTTGATAAACATATACCTTTTTGGAGACAAGTAAGGTCACAATTGTAACACATCTGTATGGCCTTGTATTGGCGTTTCCGTCTTTCTCTTCCCTGACTTCTACATCTTCACGGTTGCTTGTTTTCGAGAGTAAAACCATTATGGATACAGGCAACAAGTCCCGCAATATACAGCTCTGACATGCTAAATGCTATACAGCTCTTTTTTATTTTTATTTGATTGCACAAATTGAAAAGTACAACATTAATTAAATACTTGTTTTTCCGCTTGGGTGATCTTACGCAACGATGCCTAAAGTGTGTGACCATAATGTTGACATTGAGACTGATGTTCAGACCACAGAACTAGAATGAGTTGTTTCTATGGTTCAGGCAGCCGCAACCCTCCTCTAACGTCAACACCCCTATGGTTTTCAATCACGCAATGTGACAAGGCACAATAGAATAGCAATATGTTTTGCAAGGAGAAAACTCTGTTAAAGCAAAGTTGTAATGTCTAAAAACGGTTTCACTTATGGCAAATACGCCTTATTAAAATAAAGTATGACGTGTATGCATGTATGAAATTACAAGGCTACCATTCGTGTCTGAACCTTCCTTGAAAGTTAACTAAGGTTAGAGTTACCATTTTTTGCCCTAAATCCAAGACTAATCTTGATGTTTCTTAAAAACAAAGCTGACGTGTTTAGCCAATGAGGAGCTATGCCTTTATATTCTTGATCCTGAGCGGAAAAAAGAAAAGTTGGCAGTTGTTGGAGTATTTTTAGTGTTTCATATTTATGTATTTTTAATAATATGGGGAGTTTCTCAACTATAATACTATAGAATCTCTAAATCTATTTAAAAATAAACAGAATGAAAATGGTCTCTGAACATCTTAGTTTTATAATTATACCACCCTGCACATTCTTGATGCAAATACATAACTCTAATGCTTGAATTAGGTGTCCTGGTCATAGTAATAACAACTGACCTAGAGTATGGGCCTTTTTTTACCATGTGGAGTCATACAAAACTCCTGTGCCTGGTTTTCACGCCTGAGGTAAATATGACATTTTCCCTCCAATGATACTTTGGCAGACAGGGAGGAACAAAATGGGCATAAAGGTCATTTTGTGAATCATTTAATTTATTTTAGATCCTCTCAGTAATGTGATTATCCCCTGTCGTCTCAATGTGCATTTGTGAATAACTCGTGTATTTGTCGTAAAAGCAGGGACATTGTTCCTTGACTTTACTTTCATGGCCTCTCAGGCAGTAAGATAGTGACACACATGGGAGTGGCTGCCACAGCGGGAGTCACTGGCACTTTTCAGTTCTAGTTTGATGTACCTCCAGTGGTCACTGAGCTGAGTTTGGCCATTTTGGGATTCCATGGAGAAACAGCAGGCCAATAAACTCTCCATATTAAGTGGTCCAGACCTAGCCCTAGAGTGCCTCACGCACTCCTCCCATAATCCTCAGCATATGGGCCATGAGTGTCGACAGCCATGAAATTTCATCAAGGGCATTTTTTGATAACTGTCGATACTCGCACAAAGACGGTCAGCCTTATTGACGCCTAAGTCAAGGTGGTTGCTGTGTGTGTGTGTGTGTGTGTGTGTGTGTGTGTGTGTGTGTGTGTGTGTGTGTGTGTGTGTGTGTGGGGTGTGTGTGTGTGTGTAGGGGCGGGGGTTGTGTGGGGGAGACGAGCAATGGGCCTCCAATGTCAGACAGATGCCTGTGAGAGCTGATCCAGAGGGAGCCCGATTCTTATTGATATGAGTAAATTGATATTGATAAGGATTTGAATTGGTATGGATCGTGTTAAGCAGCCCTATAATAGAGAGGTCCTCAAAAGCGATTGCGGTCAGAGTCACTTCATTAGTGAGAAGTTTGTGCTTCTTTCATTCGGTCTTTTGTTCACACTCATCCAGACTGTTAATTATCTATCACTGACACGCTGATATACAGTACCTGCAGATGCACAAACAATTGGTAAGACAATGGTGCGGTGACCAATGAAAACTGTCCTCAAGCAAACATATGACCCAAACCCCTCTTGGTATCCTAGAATACTTACTTTGTGACTCCTCTGCAAATGTGAATTTGATTACATACAAGAGGTATGACAGCCTTTTGTTTGGGCTGAGTTGGGTGGTTCAAAAATATGACAGAATTCCAAATTGTATGCATGCTGGGCCTAACACGGTTACAGTAATAAGTAGTTGAAAAATATTCAGACCTACACGGAAGCAGAGAAAAATTCAAAAAATAATGACACCCTTTTCTGTAGTATTGGATTGGATGGCAAGCACTACGTTTTGTTTAGACAATGGTTTAAATGACTTTCATTGGCGCTTCAAACTAGGCCAGAGTCCTTTTATTGAAGGGCAAACTGATCAGTGGTGAATTCGGGGTGGTATGTAAAAGCAAATGCATTCATATCGGCAATTATGGGATACTATACTGCCATCTAGTGATTATATCAATGCATGATTTGAATCTCAGATATACAAATCCAATGAAAACAATGGGTATATTTTCATTCCATAACTCAATTTCAAATATCATTTTGGAGCATCTGGATGATATGAAAAAAAACAATCCCTTTTTAAGACATTCAAGAGATGATTCATATGACATTGAAGGTATCATCCCTTCCTCCTAGACGTAGATATATTTGTTTTGTAAAACACATTTCTATTTTCTATTTTATTGTATGTACTTTGACATTATATTTGTGTCATGAAAAGCTCTTTACAATTCTAATATGTTATTAGTAGTAGTATTATCATTATCATACACATCAAACATGTCACTAATAGTACACTAATAGGAATGACTATACAATGCGTTTGACTTGTTTCAGGAATTATCACACAATCATTACACAATCGTATAATCATTGATTTATTTATTTATTAATTCAGCTTTGGCAGTACTATTAGCATAATAATCCTTCCAATGCCAGACACTATACCAATAGATGGTGTCCCACCAGTATTACTTAATGTTGTGGTAGTTTCTTTCCTAAATCGTTTCCTTGAAGGAGACAGACAAGCTCATAATTGGCTGGGAAACGTCTGTAATGACAATTAAGAGGTTGACCACATTACAGCTGAAATATAATCGAATTAATGGCTATAAAAATTAAGAATGAGCCTCAATCAAAGCTTTCAGAGACATGCTGACCATGACATTGACCACGCTTAATTTCCTTTCGTAAAAGGGTTTGGACGGAAATGCTATCTTAACGCTCCACTTATGATTACAAGAAAAAATACATCACTGTTCACTCAGGCATACAGTAGTACTGGGTGACTGATCTATGAGCACAGCATCAGAGAGACACACTTCTGCCATTACTAGAGACATAATAAATAACCATTTGTATAAGCATTACAATATACAAAGTACTAGTCTAAAGTTTGGACACACCTACTCATTCAAGGGTTTTTCTTTATTTGTACTATTTTCTACATTGTAGAATTATAGTGAACACATCAAATCTATGAAATAACACATATGGAATCATGTAGTAAACAAACAAAAAAGTGACAGACAAATCAAAATGTATTTTATATTTGAGATTCTTCAAAGTAGCCATCCTTTGCCTTGATGACAGCTTTGCACACTCTTGGCATTCTCTCAAACAGCTTCACCTGAAATGCTTTTACAACAGTCTTGAAGAAGTTCCCACATATGCTGAGCACTTGTTGGCTGCTTTTCCTCCACTCTGCGGTCCAACTCATCTCAAACCATCCCAACTGGGTTGAGGTCGGGTGATTGTGGAGGCCAGGTCATCTGATGCAGTACTCCATCACCCTCCTTCTTGGTCAAATAGCCCTTACACAGCCTGGAGGTGTGTGTTGGATCATTGTCCTGTTGAAAAACAAATGATAGTCCCACTAATCACAAACCAGATGAGATGGTGTATCGCTGAAGAATAATATGGTAGCCATGCTGGTTAAGTGTGCCTTGAATTCTAAATAAATCACTGACAGTGTCACCAGCAATGCACCCCCACACCATCACACTTCCTCCTCATGCTTCATGGTGGGAACCACACATGCGGAGATCATCCGTGCACCTACTCTGCGTCTCACAAAGACACGGCGGTAGGAACCAAAAATCTCAAATTTGGACTCATAAGACCAAAGGACAGATTTCCACTGGTCCATTGCTTGTGTTTCTTGGCCCAAGCAAGTCTCTTCTTCTTATTGGTGTCCTTTAGTAGTGGTTTCTTTTCAGAAATTGTGCCATGAAGGCCTGATTCACACAGTCTCCTCTGAACTGTTTATGTTGAGATGTGTCTGTTACTTGAACTCTGAAGCATTTATTTGGGCTGCCATTTCTGAGGCTGGTAACTCTAATGAAATGATCCTCTGCAGCAGAGGTAACTCTGGGTCTTCCTTTACTGTGGTGGTCCTCATGAGAGCCAGTTTCATCATAGCACTTGATGGTTTTTGCGACTGCACCTGCATTGAGACACTTAAGCTAGGGTACTGTCTTTCATACCAGTCTCTTTCTTGGGGGTTGCGCAACTTGACACAGCAAATACGGCTTCTCTTTACTCAGCAAATGGCGGATAAGTATATCTTAATTCATGTGTCACTCTGTATTTATGCAAAATGTATTGTAGGTGTTTATTTTATCTCGTGTTTATTTTATCTTGTGGCCTGATCAGCTCTATCACCCAGGACTTAAAGGGTCAATCTGCAGTTGCTACATTCAGTTTTGGACATCAATTAATGATACGTACCCATTGATTCTTTAAGAATAGAACTTAGAAATGGCTCATGAGCTCAGATCAACTTGTACCCCACCAGAACCCAAAATCAGAAGCGATTTAAAACTACGTCAATGTAAAATGAAAATATTATATACTTTATAGCCTTATAGCCTCAAAACATGGTTAAAACTATATTTTGAAATAATACACAAGCTTAGAAAAAAGGGTTCCAAAAGGGTTATTCAGCTGTCCCCATATGATAACCCTTTTTGGTTCCAGGTAAAAACCCTTTTGGGTTCCATGTCGAACCTTCTGTGGAAAGGGTTCTACCAGGAACCAAAAAGGGTTCTTCAAAACAAATAACCATTTAAGGTTGCAGATAGCGAGTCATATTTTCAAAGTATTTTAGTCTGCAATGCATAACAGTCCACTACCTCTCGTGTATGCCCTTTCATGTACCTGCATCCTCTGATACTAATGACACACCCCTGGCCTGTCCCATGTGGTCTGCATTGACCCCATGTCTCCCCCGGCTGGGGGCCAATCCCCCTAGTCAATGAGCTGAGGTTACGTCATTTAGAGAGCCTCATTACTTGTGAATGGGCTCTTTCCTGTCCTGCCATATTGAAGCATTAATAGCCATCAACAGAGTAAAACAAATACATGTGGCTTTCTCTGTCTCTCAGTTTCGGTTTTCTAGCTGTTCGATCCCTCCTTCACTGTTTGTTTAACCTGGTCTGAAGTCCATTTTGTAAATGTATTGCTGGACGATGTAATAATCATCACAACGTAGATGAATTTATCAACGGCTGAGATATATGCCATGTTTGAAATGTAAAAGGGGCTATCTTATGGCAAGATCAATCAATCATGACGTTTTCCCTCAAATGCACAAACAGTGTATGTGCCATTCTTGGCAGAATTTCTAACTGCTCCCCAACGCAGACCCCATTAGCTTACATTACCACCTGGTAACATCCCAGTCACACTGTAGACACACACACACACACACACACACACACACACACACACACACACAAAGCTGTACTTTACAGATATCAGCTGTTATCCCCGTCTAGCATCAGTCCCCAGGCACTATGCTAACAACCTCCTCTACAAGCCAATTTACAAGGATTCTGGTCATGTTTACATTAGCCCTCTCTCACAGTGCATGAAAATGGCAGGGCCGCAGCGTAGAATAGAAAATGAGCAAATATGAATAATTCAATCTTCCTCCTGGCCATGAACACGTTTCCCTTGAACAAAGTGATAATAGGTTATCATCTGTGAAATGGAAATTGCATAACATAGACGTGTGAGGAGCGTCTCCGGTTACACCAGAGGAAATTCATTTCACAGCACATCTGCTCCGCAAAGCCCTGACTCTCCAATGCTAAGTATGAGAAAATGTAGTCGTTCGGCTCTGCTACCTTTCTAATTAGATTAGCAGGCTTATTTGAAGGCGGGAATCTTTAGTCTAGTCAAATGAATTAGTGTTCCCTATTACAGATACCTAATATTTATAATAATGAAACGACTCAGCCAATTAGGGAGGGTTAAAAATGCATTATGTTACCTTATTATATTACCCATGCGTGCTACGGCACTGAACAGTATGTTTGCACTGTGCATCTGGTTAAGTAGGACTGCAGGGGTCTGTTCTGTTCTCCATCAACATGTTGTAGCAGCTAATAGCCTAGCGTGTTTTTTTTAGCCTGCAGTTCTCGGGTCTCCCAGGCCTTTTCCCAAGGAACCAGTAGCTTTAGCCTGAGGAACAATCAAAAGTGTAATGGAAAAAAAGCCTTCCCACCGCTCTTGTTGAGAAGATAAAGCCACTGAAACAAATCAATTTTGAAATTGAAAATGTCTGCTTTAAGGATAAGTAACTGACAGCAATGTAAACAGTTATGATGTTGATGCTTATCGATGGTACGGAGGGCCAACAAGGGCGGGAGGAGACAAAGAAAACAAAAAAAAAAAGAGTGAACTCTCTGAGGGAGAGTTGACGTGGTCCCCGTTAACTTTTCCTTTCATTCATTTCTATCATTTTTGTTTTGTTGTTTACCTACGGACAGCTGTAAACGATAAGAGCTTGAGGGCCAGTATCTGAAATGGGGATCAGCAATCCCTCAGGTGCGTAGCTATGAGACTCAGAGCGGCCGTGGCTCGCTGCTCTGAGCCGACTGGGAGACTCCAGAGAAGAAGTAGAGGAGGTTGCCAGGGTCTTTCAGCTTAACCCCATTCATTGTTATTGGGCACCTGCTGGCACAATGTTACGGCTCAGGGCCTACTGAGGAAGCTGGCCAGAAAGGCCGTCTTGCCAAACTCATGTTTGGTCATTTGTGGTTGACATGCAGGAATAGTGTTTGATACTTGTGTGTTTCCGCTGATAGTGAGGGTGAATGGATCTGACTAAAGTTTCACTTATGTAGATGGTTGACACCTACATCAGAAGTAAGTTCTGTATCAGAATAAAATAACTGAATACATTCATGTGTATCAGACAGAGTAGGGAAACAGATCAGGTTTCCTGATAACGATGGAACGAGTGTTTTTAACAGTGCAATTTTCCTATTAGCTGAAGATGCAACACGCGTTTTCCCAAAGCACCACGCAGAGAGAACCTTCGTGGAGTGCGTCTTTGAGGTATGTGTCGGTACTTGATAGGATTAAAAGAAAGGCAGCGCTGCTCTTGGATCCGCTTTCTCCATTCAAATCGTACCTTAGCATTATTCTACAATACTGATGACGGATCAGCTCCTAGAACGATATGACTGCAAATATTGAGACACCTTATTCTAATGATTATCCTATAATAATGCATTAAATCAAGAGTCGACACATCATTGTGCACAATTGTTATACATTGTGAAATACATTACATTGTGAAATATATGGAAGCAAAACTTACAGACACTAGCTTACAATTAGCTAAATTTAACTCAATTGAACAAATGTGAAATTGATTTCAATATAATCGAATTATATAGGCCTGTAGCCTATACTGTAGGCTATTGATATTTTAATTCGGTCATTTCGGTTTTCATTTTAAGCATATTTTTACCCTTTACCTTTTTGTAACAATTGCAAAGATTTTGGAAACTTTGTATTTGCAGTCAACTTCATTCTGAAGTTATATATATATGGTCACAGAGAAACAGATGAAGATCTTGATTCCATATTTAGCGGAGGTCTACTGTGTATATAGTAACACAGCAAGGGGGAAAGGACGCATCTAACAATGCACTTAGCTGTTCTACGATGGTCTGAGGCCGTTTTCAAGTGCAACTTCAGTAATGATGGTTTTGGGAAACAGCTAGGGAAATGTAACGTTGCTCCTACAAAGATTCTAATGACAAACTTAGCCTTAAGATGCTTTTGGGAAACCGGGCCCAGTTCTTTTGGCAATGTGGAAGCCTACTGGTAGTGTACAATAACGGGACCAAGTGCTGTTCAAGGTGACATTGTATCAATAAAGGGACTCTCTAGTCTTTTCTCCTCTCTTGCTTAGGTCCTTTACAACGCCAGGGCAGTTGTATTATAAGCCAGTGAATTAAACCCAGTGTCCTGACAGTAGAACCCAATTCACTGCTCCTAATTTCGCAATCCCATCACCCTGCTGCAGGAGAGCCGGCCGGCTTCCCAGGCTTCTCCATCAAAACCATTAAGGGTGTTAAGTTCCAGAGTATCATCAACCATAGCAGGCAAATATTTAGCCTGTTTCACTAGAGCAAATAACCCATTCGAGGTCAAATGTCTACGCAAGTCCATTCTACTGATGCCCCTATATTCCTCTTATGTCTAAGGAGGAGCTACAAAAGGCCCAAGCTCTACTGATGTTAGTTCCCTGATATTTCTTTCACCGGACCAATGTGTTCAACTGTTAAAGTATATTACTATTGTAGCATTTGCAAGATAATTCAGCATATTTTGGTATACAAGTTCTCCTTTAGACAATACCTTTCGGTTCATATCATTTCAAGACATCACATGAGAGTGTTACATCGAGGGACCTAACAATTGGATCTCAGAAGCAGGTCATGTTAGCCTATTTGCCGTTATCACAATCAATAGGCACATCTTCAACAGCCCCTGACTACCAAACACGTTGTTTATCAGCCCACCTGCTATATCGAAGCAAAGCTTTAATAAAATAAAATCATCATAATTGAGGTTTTTATCACTTCCATTATTTCCTTCCATAATCTCTGTCAACAAAATCAAAATTCCTTTTTGACGCGAACACAGGAGTGCAGCATCTGGGCATAACCACGGCCGCCTCCGAGATATGCTCCGCGGGATAAGTGCGTTCTTTGGTTTAGTGTCAACAGGAGACTTTAGAGCTTTGAAGTAATAAATCATAAAAACTGCTCTGTTCCTAAATATTTATAGATAAGGGAGTTGGGAATAAAATCAATTTAAGTTTCTGTACACAAGGTCCCTGTGTGCCCGTTCAACCAACTGTGTATGTCAAACTATTTCAACAAGAAGCCACAGTAAATGGATTATCGTGGGGGTGGTGGAGATGGGATATGTCCAAACACTCCTACCACCACCACTGGTTCACTGTCTACTAGAACCACCACGTCTTCAAAACCACATCACGGGATCCTTATTGTCTGCAAACATTTTAAACTGTCATGAAACAAGTTTAAGCTGAAAGGAAAAGGTTCTCTTGAATTCAGAACAGTCGAATCACATTTGCTGAGCTATACAGACATACCGTACATATTGTTTCATTAACTGGCATGCATATGCATGTTCATAATCTAAATTGTCACCAGGAACACAGTTTAAATGTTAGTTATTTTGGACTTATTTTGGTCAGCATGTGGAAGGAAATTAATATTTCAGGAAATGTCATGGGATGGTCTAACAGACTTGTCACTCTATCAGTGACAGGTGATTCATCACGGAGCTAAGTGTCACCATTAAATTATCCCCACTATGATGGCAGCAACATTATTCATCTGGACTAGGGCCAGATGAACAGGTGCTTCCTCGGCCGGAGCCATCTTCCTGGTTCCTATCGATCACTGTTCCCTCCATTACCAAAAACAAGGGGGCTATCTGCATGTCACCAGTACACTGCTCATGTTGATGATGCTCTTGTCTGTGATGCGGTTCCTTGTATCAGAGAGAGAGAGAGAGAGAGAGAGAGAGAGAGAGAGAGAGAGAGAGAGAGAGAGAGAGAGAGAGAGAGAGAGAGAGAGAGAGAGAGAGAGAGAGAGAGAGAGAGAGAGAGAGAGAGAGAGAGAGAGAGAGAGAGAGAGAGAGAGAGAGGATAAATAAGCACTGTACTGGGACTCTCCAGAGAGAGGAGGTATAATGAAGTTCTGGATAGGTTTCATATGTACAACAGAAAGGGCTTCCGCCATAGATAAGTGCTGTGAATATCTTCCTCTTTTTTTCCGTAAGCAAATAAAGTTCTCTCTCGCCAGTGGTGTTTCGATAAGGACTGAATGAGGTCCGTGGGGCCACGGCTTGATTTAGGTGTTGTTTAAGTGAATAGCCAGTTAGCTCAAACATACACTTTGTATGATTTAAATCAACTTGTATGCATACTTGTTTTTTCTCCAGGGGAGCATAAACTCAGAGTGGTTGACAGGAAGATAAAACAAACCACAGAGGAATCTGCATGGTAAATCCCTAATTTCTGTGCCCTTGTGTCCATGAATCAAACGTGCCACAAGACATTACTTAAATAATGCCTGAAGGTACAGCGCCACTGGTGTCCCCCATCCGTCCAATTTGAAACGCATCAAATCCCCTCTAATTCTACATCCCAGGGCTTTAAATTGCTCTGTGCTCTGAAACGTAACCAGCGGCTACAACTTTGTTTCTAGGACTTTTCTTTCTCTGAAGTTTATTTTAATGTCAACCTTCAGTCGTTTTCAATGGGATGGAGGAAGAGTTCTGCGGTTGCCTTAGCTCGCTCTAAATGTCCCATAAATGGAGTGATCAGAACTGTGTAATGGAGGGAGGAGTTTTCCAACACCGCTTCATTAGAAGTGTAAGCTGACCTCTATGGAAGATATCACATCACATGGCAGGTGTCTGAGACATAATGAGACATGGTGCATCAGTCCACACCAGTCCACCAGTGTGACCAGGTCTATACAACACACTCTGGCTTATCTAACATACTCCACAAACCACGGATCTATCTGACCTGCCTTACAGTAATTCATTGAATCACAACATTAGTGACTGGCTAGCAATTAGCGACAGGTACCAGTGCTACTTTCTTTGGACATACTGCTACAGGTAGCTTTTTTATCAGATATAAGATACCAACTTCTTGCTAGCATTGTTTTAACCATCAGGTACGTGTGGGTGCCGATCCTCAAATGCAGAAACACAAACAGGTGGCTAACTCCATGCAACCATAGGTAGTTATGGGTAAAAATGTGACTGTTTACACCAATAACACTGCTACTTCAACGTAATCCAACTGAGAAAAAAAAATGAAAATATCCCTTATGAAATGGCTTCAAGTTTTCAATATACTATAGCTGTTATCAGTTAGCCTATCCAATGGAAATCAAACGGTTCTCATCACAAGCAGTGACAACCGTTGATAACAGGCCGCTTTATAGCCGTAGTGGACCGACGCATTTAACTCTGGACGGGTGTCTGGGGATACGGAGGCATACAAGAAGACCAGTTATGACCTCCGGTAACCAATCAAAGACCCAAAAAGACAGTACAGAGACGACACGGCTCCAATGCGTGTGCAAGGACTTACAAACCATCACGGATTATAATGGGAAAACCAGCTGCGTGGAAACACAGAGGCCTCTCCCAGACGAGCGAAATGCATTTTATGCTTGCTTTGAGGCAAACAACTCCTATCCTCCTACAAGGGCCCACGCTGCTGAAGAGGACTGAGATCTTGATCTCTGTGGCCGGCGTGAGCAAGACTTTCAAGCTCGTGAATGCTGGCAAAGCAGCTGGACCAGATGATATCCCCGGGCCGCGTTCTCAGAGCCTGCACAGACCAGCTGGCTGGTCCCAGGTGGTGAGGGTAGGAAACAAACTCTGCCATGCTGACTCTCAACACGGGGGCTCAGCAGGGGTGTATGCTCAGCCCTCTCTTGTACTCCCTGAACACCCATGACTGCGTGGCCAGGCTTGACTCCAACACCATCATTAAGTTTGCCAAAGACACAACAGTGGTGGGCTTGATCACAGACAGCGACGAGGCAACATACAGGGAGGAGCATTGGAGATGATCAAAAGCTTCAAGTTCCTGGGCGTGCAGATCACAGAGGACCTGATGGACCAATCAAACTGACATCGTGGTGAAGAAGGTGCAACAGTGCCTCTTCAACCTCAGGTGACAGAAACAATTCGGCATGGGGCTTTAGACCGACCATCAAGAAGTTCTACAGCTGAACCATCGAAAGTAACTCGCTGCATCACCGCCTGGTACGGCAACTGCACCCCCCTCAACCGCAAGGCTCTACAGAGGGTTGTGCGAACGGCCCAATACGTCATTGTGGACGAGGTCACTACCCTCCCCCAATACATCCACACCCGTGGATGTATTTGAGAAAGTGCTTGAGAAAGGCCCAGAATATCATTAAAGGCTCATTCCAAACCATGAAGTGTTCACTCTGTTACCATCTGACAAGCAGTACCGGAGCATCAGGTCTCGGACCAACAGGCTCCGAGACAGCTTCTACCACCAGGCCATCACACTGCTGAACAGCTAACCCTAGCTGTCTCCCTACACAGACCTGCACATTAGAGAATATTTGCCGCCTAGAGACAGGTAGCCTAGCGGTTAAGAGCATTGGGCCAGGAACCGAAAGGGGGCTGGCTTGAATCCCAGAGGCGACTAGGTGAAAAATCTATCGATGTGCCTTTGAGCCTTGTAAGTCGCTCTTGATAAGAGCGTCTATTAAATGACCAGAAATGTAATGTAAAATGTTGACTATTTGCACTGACTTTCCACACATCCAACCCTTACACATCACCACCCATAAACACACGCACACACATACACACAGTCAACACTCCTGTTCTAGTGTATACAATTTATTTAACTGCGCGACCAAGACAGATAAAGCAACACCTCATGGCACAACGCCTCTCCCAAATTTGACCTACTTCTCATGTGAATGTACTGACATGTATTTGTAACTAATAGAAATGTATGTAAATTGTAAAGTATTTTGTTTGAAATGTATTTTTCGCTATGTATCGGACCCCAGTAAGACGAGCTGTTGCCATTGGCGTCGACTATTGGGGATCCTAATAAATCAAATCAAAAAACACTACCCACTTTATATTTGAAAATACAGTCATACCTGACATAGCACATTCACAATCTATAATGTATAGCCTATTGTGTACATATCAGGCCATTACCATGCATACTATTGTGTAAACTGTGTACATGACAAATAACATTTGATTTGATGAGGATTTTATTTCGACCAACGTCTTGTTAGCGATACTTTCTTCATTCTCGACTTGAAAGAAACTGGTGTTTCAGGTGGATCGTATGAGTGCTCTGTTATTAAATTATACACATTTTTGCTCCATGAAATAATCTGACATTGTAAACGCCACCAACTTAGAGTAACTTTGTCTTCTCTCATTGATCAAGACACACTGGTGTTCATAGAGGCTAGCCACTAGCTAGCCTGTTTAGTGTAGCTGTTCAGCGCTATTTGGCTAATGTTGGTCCATTTTAGCCCAAAGATAATTAATCATAGACATTTTTAAAACGGCTCATTCTTACCTTTTCCGTTTCTCTTCTCTTGCTCACCCTAGACAGAGACTGCTGAGAACTTGGTGACCACGTGGTTACAATTCATTACACACAGGCCATGTTGAAAACCTCAGTGAAGCTGTAGGCTACGCAAAGGTTCCTGCTTAGTCAGATCAACAAATTCAGCAGTTGTTGTTTTGTCTGGGGAAAAAAATACCATTTTCAAAAGTCAGAATCCAATTTCATTGTATTTTAAGTCCTTACTTAACAAGCACATCCATATTTTCCTGATTCTGTTTCAGGATCAAGGAGTAATAACATTGGGTGTGATAGCACCCTGAATACCCTTATCACCTACATTTGAAATGTGTGTGACTGCAGAGTAATGCTGAGAATAGTGGTTTTGTATCAGTGTCATCTAAGTGTGGCCTGTACTGGGACAATGTAACTCAAGCCCGGGTCGATGTATAGATCCACCGGTCTGGAGCAAGTAGGAGATCCCTCAGATAATTCTCCATGAGTACTTGAGCTTCACAACCTTTAAGCTGTCTTGGAAAGAAGGAAATAGAGAGAGAGAAAGAAAGAGGTAAAGAAAGCAAGCAAGTCAGGCTGTAAAGACTAGGAGGTGAGAGACAGATTGCAGCTCAGATGCGAAAATGATAGAGATGAATAAAAGCTTCTGTACCTATTTATTTGTCTCCAATCGTGATGTCGATTTTAGAGGTGATAAAAGGCTTTTGTAAGATAGCACATAAAGTCGACTGTGTGTGTTCCCTAACAAGATTAGCTAACCACCGCTCTTGGGGTAATACAGTGCCTAGTGAAAGTCAACACACCCATTGCACAGCTTTCAAATTTCGATGCCTTCAAATAAAACAACGTTTTTTTGTTTATTAAAGTGGATTGTGTCACTGATGGCGTACACAAACTACGCCACTTTTTCAAAGTGGAAGAAAAAAAATATAGAAAGTGTTCCAACTGAATAAAAATGACAAAACGAAGATGTTTGATGGTGTGTTCCCACACTCCAGAGGTAATACTTGGTGGAAGCACCTTTGGCAGCCGTTACAGCTGTAAGATTGTACCAACTCTACACATCTCATATATCCATTGTTTTTGTCAAAATTGCTCAAGCTCAGTAAATTAGGTTAGGAGTCATTGATGGGACAGCCATATTCAAACCTTCGTCTCAGATTTTTAAACAGACTTAAAAACAGGACTGAGGCTAGACCATTCAGGAACACTTTAACACCCATTGGGAAGCCATTCCGGTGTGTCTTTGTGTAATTGTCCTGTTGAAAAATCAAACTATACCCCAGGGTTAGGTATTCAGAAGACAGTGGCAGGGTTTACTGACACTTTTTACTTGGCCTTTGCTCCTTTCATATAACGTTGATCTTGACATACTCCCGAGCCAGAATATATATTTTTATTAGGATCCCCATGATCTATTTCTGAAGCAGCAGCTCCTCTTCCTGGTATCCAGACAAAACAGGATATAATACAGAACATCAATAGACAACCTCAAGGACTAACCTACACAACATGTAAAATAACAACAACAGAAAAAATAAGATCTTACTGACAGTTGCGCACATTGCTGACAGTTACCCACACATCAGTGCATGTACAGAATTAATAGTGTGAAAGCTGCACATCATTGTGTTTGGTGTGTTTGCGAACTTGCTCATCATAAAAATAAAAATAAACATAATGGCATTGGGTGTCCTGGGTCAATTTCGAATGCTTTTGATGAATCCCACGGCGTCTCTTGCAAAAAGCCAGGACTGCAATTATTTGACAAATTAACTCATGAACTCGCAGCCCTCAAACAACACACTGGAGCGGGACGTCCTTCCTTTCATATTTGACTGTTCACATTTGACCTTAAGCACTTTGTGACTCATTCCACCTGCATAAAGCTAAGTTATAAGACCAACAGGGGTCCAAACACGACAGTTCAAACAGTTCAATTACCATTACAATTCATCGAATAAACATCAAGGCCACCAATGTACCCCTTGATACAAATATAAAAGAACAGTCTGTATTCCATGCCGTGCATGGAAGTCAGCTTGTTGGTCCTTGTGTTTCTACCCTATCCTCCTGTTCCATCCCTAGCTCCTCTTATCGCTACCTTACAAATCTCCCTACTCAGGCCAACGTCATTCTTCTCCCATGTAGCTATCAAGTGCCCCTGCCCATGTGTGCATCCCCCCCTCCTGGAGATCAATACCTTGCCTAGGGAGGCTGAAATAAAAAATGATGATTGCTCAGAAAGCCACACATTCCTTTGTGATAGGGATTGTATTTCATTCCACAGACAATTCGGTTACACACGTGTCACTTTAAGATGCAACATTTTATATTTTGGTTCCTTGACAGCCCCATATCTTCCCCCCTCTCTGTTCTGTTTTCATTTCATCCCACAACCCTGGCTCCTCTTACTATCTGACTGATAAATCCTCCAAAAGTTCAGCCTGAAATATCTCTCTTATTTCCAAGATTTCAATCAATTGTTTTCAGTCAAGTATAAGTATCTTGACTTAGAATACTAAGTCCTAGTAGAACGTGGCATTTTGAGAAGCATGACTCCTCAACCCACTACGTCGTCCTCTGCACCGCAGTTCAACATGGACATCTCCTCCTGCATGTTCTTCAGCTCACCTTGACTCCATCGTCCACATAACATTAACTGCAGCAAAAAAAACAAAAAAAAAATCTATTTCAAACAATTACCGGAAAATATGATTTATTTTCCACAATAAGAGAACAAGGTGGCCAACAAAGCCCCATGATACAATAGGTGGAGGGGAGAAGGATAACAAACAAGTGGTTGAGATTTGCTACCTTTCACCAACCCTCTTAAGTGGTAATGGGATAACCCTGGACACGTCAGGAGCCTATCAAACTGCCCCTCACACTCGACCCCTGGGTGAGACAGGAAAGGCCTGCTTTGTTTGCAGCAATTGGGTCCTGTGTGCAGGGCCGTAATGAAGTGACCTGAAATAATGGAAAGCCCTGGGCCCCGCTCGGATGATTTTTGCCGGGATAAGAGCAGGGATCCTGATTCGGAGTCACAGTTCATTTCATTTTTCGCCTCTGATGAGATCTCCTCCGTTATCTGATAAAATTGAACAGCCATTACCGGCGAGGGCTCGGCGGGCCAGCCAAGCGTTAAAGCGCTGCCGACTGCTCCCTAACAGAAATCCTATACACTCCCCTTTGTCAGCAGTTTTGAATTCATCGTTGCTGGGGGTTGAGCAAGATGATAGAAATAATCTCAGCCCAACCAAGATTGACACTTCATTTCAGAAATCAATATTTACAATTTACTTCTTTCAAAGTTCATTCTGGGAGAAGATTCCATATTATCCCTTTCCAAATAAGCTGATCATATCTCACACCAGCCCTGGAATGAGTTTTCCCAAAATGTGAATTTTTTGGTAAAAATCAATGTCGGCATTGTGAGCTTTAATCTGCCCTCTGATGACAGTAAATCTTTATCTTTTTATAGGCAAACGGCTGTGGGGCGCTGACACTATTTCCTCCCAGAACAAAGCCCCTGGCCCCGCATAGATACATGGAGCCCTAATGTGGCTGGACATGCCACCCGATGGGTCATTAATCAGACACTGTGACAGCCACCTCTTCCCATCCAGTCCTGCCCCAGACAGGAGACTGCTCTGCTCCATACCCACAGAGGGCCAGAGAAGCAGGGGAGAGCAGGGGGAGTAGAAGATCAGGGGAAGGCAGTGTGGGTGGAGGTATAGGGGATTATTAGTCTAGTTCCAAGCCCCATCCTCTGTACATGTTGAATTCCTGTCGATTTGGAAAGATCTCATTTGCACAGATCACATGGCAGGGAATTAAACACTTGTCCAAAGGTGCCAAAGCCTTTAATATATAAAGACCTAAACCGTGAAGTATCTTATTAACCCTTGGATGCAGAGTAAACATGACGCCACAAGAATGCATATGCCGGGTCAAAATCACCCGATAATGTAATATTTGTATGGGTCAAAAATATTATCAATTTTGTGGAATATCATTTGAACCTTTTAATAATTATTTTACTGTTTGAAATGGGGGTTTTTTGTCTCCCAGTTTGATGCACATTTTTAGAACGGCTATTGAAAATATTAGCATATTTTTCTTACAAACAATCTTACAATCAACGTTTCACATTCAACCTTTGAGTGAATAACAAAATAAATACACCTTAAAACATGCTAAATAATAGTTCCAAACATTTATTTGAAAATCCAAAGTTCATCATCAGTTTAAACGACAACACTAACAATTGTGAATTTAGAAAACATAAACACTAGAATGAGCAAAGTGTGTGTGCGCGCGCGTGCACTTATGCTGCCTTAGTCCATGCATTTGTTACAAACACAAGCATGTGACTGTGCTCTGTGTAGACAGGTATGTTGCACTGAGTACACCAGCAGCTGACTTTTCTAAACGTTGCGCTTGGGCAGAGCTGGCATCTCTTCCTCTTCTGGCCCTGGGTGCTCTGAGTGGTGGGCAGAGCTGGCACCTCTCCCTCTTCTGGCCCTGGGTGCTCTGAGTGGTGGGCAGAGCTGGCACCTCTTCCTCTTCTGGCCCTGGGTGCTCTGAGTGGTGGGCAGAGCTGGTATCTCTTCCTCTTCTGGCCCTGGGTGCTCTGAGTGGTGGGCAGAGCTGGCACCTCTTCCTCTTCTGGCCCTGGGTACTCTGAGTGGTGGGCAGAGCTGGTATCTCTTCCTCTTCTGGCCCTGGGTGCTCTGAGTGGTGGGCAGAGCTGGTATCTCTTCCTCTTCTGGCCCTGGGTGCTCTGAGTGGTGGGCAGAGCTGGTATCTCGTCCTCTTCTGGCCCTGGGTGCTCTGAGTGGTGGGCAGAGCTGGCACCTCTTCCTCTTCTGGCCCTGGGTGCTCTGAGTGGTGGGCAGAGCTGGTATCTCTTCCTCCTCTGGCCCTGGGTGCTCTGAGTGGTGGGCAGAGCTGGCATCTCTTCCTCTTCTGGCCCTGGGTGCTCTGAGTGGTGGGCAGAGCTGGTATCTCTTCCTCTTCTGGCCCTGGGTGCTCTGAGTGGTGGGCAGAGCTGGTATGTCTTCCTCTTCTGGCCCTGGGTGCTCTGAGTGGTGGGCAGAGCTGGTATCTCTTCTTCTTCTGGCCCTGGGTGCTCTGAGTGGTGGGCAGAGCTGGTATCTCTTCCTCTTCTGGCCCTGGGTGCTCTGAGTGGTGGGCAGAGCTGGCATCTCTTCCTCTTCTGGCCCTGGGTACTCTGAGTGGTGATGGCATGGCTCTCTTTCATCACCCCACATCTTTCCATTGCTTCAGTGATGACCTTTGGTAGGTTGCAACATCCTTCCATGCGCCTCTCTGCATGTGTGGGATCACAAGCTCTTTGACCAGCTCCTTGATGAACAGCCGTCGGGTGCCGTTCACACCTCACATGAAGTTGGGGTTCTGTGGCATAAATATGATGTAAACATTGAGGGTGGCACACACCATCTGATTCATAATGTCCAATCATCCTCTTGTGCAGTTATTTTATTGGATCATCTCTGGCTTCTTCTTGGCACTGGCCTCATCCACCACTTTGTCATCCTGCAGCGTGCTCGGAAAGGACAACTGCTTCGGCACATAAATTATCATGGCCAAGTTGACATTGAAACTAAACTCGGAGCTATGCACCTTCGTGAACTTGGATGGCTTCATAATTGGTGGTTATGTCCGGCTTGTTTTGGCGAAGAGTCCCCACAACTGTCACGTTATTGTCCAAGAGGTACTCTGCCAAAGGGACACTAGTAAAGAATGTGTCCATTGTGATATTGCGATCTGCGATTGAAAACAATGGGTGAAATACAAAAGTATACTTTTGGAATTTCTATTCTATAACTGTTTTGTATTAATACAACAATGTCTCAGAAGAATGAATAAAATATCAATCTAAAATACACACTAGAAAATATAAAAATGTCTGACCGAGGTATTGCAATAATTCTTAGAAAGAATACTTCAACTGTTTGTCTCATTCCACTGCACAACTTTCGGACAATGCTGTCTCCAAGGTTGTTCTGAACCTCCTCTCCTGGCTGTCTGCCTGTGTAGCCTATCCCATCAATGGCATAGGGGACTCTTGCATCACATAGTCAGAAGATCTTTATACCATATTTGACAGGCTTGCTGTGCATGTACTGTGTGAACCTGCTTCTGCCCCCGGAACGGCACAAGCTGCTCATCCACTGTGATGCAGTTGCTGGGGATGAACCTTCCACTACAGTTTGTTAGGAAAAGGTCCCACATATACCAGAAGGCTGCCAGGTGGTCTGTTGCCTCTCTGGACACTCTGGTCCTCTTGTTATCAATGTCAGGTAGTGACGGATACCCTCACGTCTTCCGACCGACATGGTGGCCTTATACATTGAGTTCTGCAGTGGATCCAAAAATAACTCCCATGTGGAGACATCCCACCTTTTCTCCACGCTGGTGAGGAGGGTTAAACCGATAAAGGCCTTTGGTTCATCTTTGTTGACCTCTCTCCCCTCGTTTCCTTTTGCTGTCGTTCTCCGTCCTTCACAATTTGTACACAATCTCAATGATACTAATGAACTGCTCCCAGGCATCTTTGGGTGACATCCCGTTACAGGCCCTGGGAAAAGCTCCTCAAGATGTTATGGATTCTGGTTCTGCCTTTAGTGGGGGGGGTCAGTAAGACCCTTTTAGACTCTGTCTACTTGACTGGTTTTCACTCTCCCCCTCAGAGGATTCCTCCACATCTGTAGGCTCATCTAGGACAGCTGGACCACCAGGTGCTTCCACAACTCCAACTTAACCCACCGGCACATAGTCAGTGTTATCTGAGTCGGATACCTCCAAGGCACCCTCATGGCTTCCTCATCCAGCGTCTTAAATATCTGGGAACATTCTTATGAGCCATTTACAAACACTGTGAATTGAGAAACACAAAAAGGCACTTCAATCAAAAAGTAAGTACAACTCATAAAACATATGGTGGTTTTCCCAATACTCCAATGATTTGGCATTAGTGTGGCTACGTGTATCAGATGATGAGCAAAATTGTTTTCCGGCATAGTGAAATTGTTGACTGCAGATGTGTTGTCCACTGTAAATATATTCCTGACTGAAAACATGAACTAGGATCAAAGGTTCCTGTCAAAGTCCATGAGAAAGGTACAGTAAAACTTTTTACCCGGCACATGCAAACTTGGGGTAGTAATACAAAAATTCTTACTCAATGAGTTAAAAAGGAGAAATGAAAACGGTGATCAACGAACATAAAACAATTTATTAAATGAATACTTCATTAATTACACAGCTTTTATTGTCGCAGCAAAAAGAAAGGTCCGTTTGACGAGTGCAATGCAGTGAATTCCGTAGGAAGTAAACACGGGTCAAATTTGACGCACAAATGAAAACTTGGGGCAGTGATGCAAAAACTATTTTTAATTCAAAAAATAAGTAATTGAAAAACAAAAAGGATGTTAGAACATTAAATACACATTATTGAAGGAATTCCTGGAATATTTGATGGGGGATCAATACAGCAACATAAAAAACATTAGGTCGGGTCACTAAGAAAATCAGTCAGTACACAGAAATATATGTTTTTCTTTTATTCAAATGATCCATATCACATATTGATCATTGCCAAATATAATCCCCCGTATACTCTGAGAATGGACTCCCAAATTGTTGGACTCTTAACTCTGGCTAACAAACATACAGTATGGCTATATGATGAAAGAGCTGATTCTCCTATCTTTTTTTCAAGTATAATTGTATAGAATCTGGTACTCAGTAAAACACATACAAGGCACTAGACTAGAAGCATTAAAAAGCCACTCTATCTATCATTATCTATCATTACGTCTACCGAGCTCTTGAACATATCTGCAAATTTAATAGTGTGCTCCAATCAATGATAATCTGCCAATTTGAATTACTAATTCAATCCTGCCTTGTTTTCTGTTTGTGCCATAGGGATGCTACTCTGTTCTTACACCTCCCCAGAGGGTCTGGCCTATGGTATGTCCTTAATGAAATGTAAACTATTATCATCAAGATAAACAATGCCTTATCAAAATAATAATCTTGTGCTTTTATTGTGCAAATAACACATTTCCTATCATTGCATTTTAGTTGCAGTAATTTTGAGGGGAGACTGTTTCATTATGCAGTCCCTTACTCCACCGAACTCCTAAAGTATGTCCCACACTGACACAGCAGGCCAATTAAGACTGTTCCTTGATGGGACAGAGAGGAGGGTCACCAGGGACCAGACTAGTGCTGCTATCAGTGGACCATCCCAAGCCTGTTAAACAGTTCCTCCCGAGACAAAGACCTTGTTCTACAACACAGACTCTCTCAATAAAATGTGTCCCATCTCTGGAATGCCGCGTCGAGCAAATGTACTGAATTTATACATCTTTGTCTGCCTGCCTCCCTGTCTGTCTCTCTCTTGCTCCCTCTCTTTATAGTGACAGCGTTATCAAAAGTGAGGTATTAAGAGCAACATGGGGGTACGTTAATGTCAAGCACACATGGTAGCTGTCAAGGCCATATGCTGCCATTTATTTTTTACAATGACAAAAAGTCAAAGCAGAGAAGAAAACCTTGACAGCTTGGTATGACATCTCAAAATCCTGAGCTCTCGCTCTCTCTCTCTCTCTCTGATGACATTTGTGGCTATGTGTATGTGCATTGTCCAATTCTCCAGTGGTTCTTGGGATCGAGGTTCCAATCATCTTATGGGAATAGCTAATTCATTTTCAATTGATCATAGTTTGAGGGAATACCCTTTTGTTTAGGTTTGTCAGAGACCTGAGGGTAGTGAGGGCCAATGTGTACCTCTGTGATAAAACAACAGATATTTGAAGTGTAAATTAATGTATAAACATCTACATTTTATTCTTGGTTCCATGTGCTTCCACCACCAGCCTCCCCCCATGCACAGCGAGCGCCCAGTATCAGGCCAAGCACACTCTATCAAAGCCCCACTTCACCACGGGCCCCAGTGGATAAAATAAAATACTGCACTTCTCGTTATTGACTGAGGGAAATGAAATAATCTATGATGCATGAACAAGTCCTAAATGAAATAATAATATCCTTAGCAGTGAAGAATGGATTGGAGGTACAGTAATTGAGCAGATTTATTTTGCGCCTGTGGAAAACAGGGGGGAGGGGACCGCCCCGGATTGTCTTCTGAAAACAGCCCAGCTATTTTATTTAATCTCAATTATTGGCTGGTAAATCCATTGTTAAACGTCATTTAGAGTGATGGATGAAGAGTGTCAGGCTTTTCCCCACGTAATCAATTCATATCTTATTAACACATATTATTTATGATTCTCATAATGTCCCCTGCGGGTGCTCAGCTGGGGAAGGGGCTTGCAGATGGGAGGCCTCAGCTGTTGCTGAAATGAGGTCTGACATACTGTAGCTTATGACTTAATAACTGCATATATAAAAATGTTTTTGCCGGTGCTATTGATTTGTTTCAGCCCATTCCAGAAATGAATGGAGAAGGGGGAGCTTTAATGGAACGTACTGAACTCCCCTTATACACACAAGGGGAATAACTCAGGCCATGGGGGATAAAGAAAAATAGCCTGCCTATATCCAGGGGGAAAATAAGTAACTCATATTCAAACTCTAAATACTTTACTGAATTACTAAATGGGTGTAAAATTGATTTAAACAGTAGTCTGTAGAGGGGAACTCATTGGTTGCATTGCCAAGTTGCATTGCCAAATCTCAGTAAAGAACGAATCCCAGTTAGGTAACTCCCGTTTGACCTATAGCCAAATGAATTTTCACACTGAATAAAAACTAAAAGGCTCAGGAAGCAACGGAGCCAGTGGTGGAAGATAATGTCTCATGGGTAATTGTGTAAAATGGTATCAACGGGTGTTTCAGTTAAACTCACTTGCCTTCTCTTTTTAATCTGTATTCCTTATTCAGGTGAGTCGTCCTCTTGCTTCTGGACTTCTGAACATCCAATAATAACCAATAAGGTGGAATGAGTCGTAAACAATGTTCAGGAGAGGCCGTATTATCAGATTCAGCACGAATCACCCTCGAGCCTTGCGGTCCACTTTGGTGGAGTTGCCGTACCAGGCTGTGATGCAACAGTATGATCTCGATGGTGCTCCTGTAGAACACTGCGAGGGCCCTCGGGGACAGGCCAAATTTCTTCACCATTCTGAGGTTGAAGAGCCGCTGTCGTGCCTTCCTCACCGCGGTGTCCGTGTGGTTAGCCCATTTCAGCTTCTCTGAGTTGTGTACGCCAAGGAATTTAAAGTTACTGATTGTCTCCACGGTGGCACCGTTGATGAGGATGGGGGCGTGTCCAGCCTGGTTCCTCCTGAAGTCCACAATCAGCTAATGTTGAGGGAGAGGTTGTTTACCTGGCAACACGTCATCAGAGTGCCTACCTCCTCCTTGAAGGCTGTCTCGCCATTGTTGGTAATCAGGCCTACTACTGTCATGTAGTCAGCGAACTTGATGATGGAGTTGGAACTGTGTGAGACCACACCATGTGTATTGCAATGGCGATTGCATCGTCCGTGGATCTGTCAAATTGGAGAGGGTCGAGTGTGTCAGGGAGGGATGAGGTGATTTGACTAGCCTCTCAAGGAACTTCATGATGACAGAAGTGAGTTCCACTGGTTGGTAGTCATTCAGTTCAGTTACTTTCCCTTTCTCGGGCACAGGGATGATAGTGGACATCTTGAAGCAGGTGGGTATAGCGGCCTGAACTAGGGAGAGATTGAAAATGTCAGAGAACACAACAGCCAGTTGGTCTGCACATGCTCTGAGGGCAATGCTAGGGATGCCGTTTGGGCCGGCAGCCTTGCGAGGGTTAACACATTTGAATCTCTTACATCCGTCCTCAGTGGAAACTGAGTGTATGTAGCCCACGTTGTCATCGGGGGCTCTCCTCAGCAGCTGAGGGTCATTGCGCTCAAATCTTGAAAATAAGGTGTTTCGCTCGCCCGGTAGGGTGGCGTTGTTGAATGTGATGTGGTTGGCTTTCTTTTTGTAATCCGTGATTGTTAGGAAACCCTGCCACATATGCTGTGTGTCCAACCCGCTGAATTGCTCCTCCATTTTGCCCCTATACTTGTGTTTAACCAAACTATTGTTCCCGGTCACCTTGCCCTGTTTATAATCAGAATCTATCTCGTTCAGTTTTCATACAAAGCTGATATCAATCCCCGGTTTTTGTTCCGGGTACATTTGATATATACTATCGGTATCACGTGATCTATTCATTCTTTGATGAATACAGTGACTTGAGTCGACGTATTCATTGATGTTATCTCCAGAAGAAATTAAAAACGTATTTGCCAGTAAAATACCCATCATCTGCCTTGGTGGGAGAGGAGACGGGAGCCCAGGTGGGAGAGGGAGAGGACGGCTGTGATCGATATCCTTGTCTAGGGCCTGGTGGAAAGGCAGCTCTCAGGCTGTGCAGCGAGCCAGCGAGCACAGAAAAGGAAAAGTGTCATTTTGTGATCTTTATCCAGTAATCTTGCTGACACCGTCTCTGTGATATATGTATCGGCTGGTCTGGTCTAGTCTGCTCCGGGGGCCCTTTGAGTCTCTCTCAGTCACAGAGCGTATCATCTCTACTGTGCGCTGGCCTGTGTGCGGGTTATACTTACACACACAGGCTAGATGGAAGCCGTTACTGCAGGAGAGCTGAGCTATGAGGAGAGTCGCCCGAAATGAAAACGTAATGGACAAGAAAGGAGAAGGAGTCATTCAGAAGGAAGCCCATATCACTTCGCAAATAGATAAACGATCACTTCCAGAGGTCACAACAGATCGAGAGGAAAAATCGGGCATTTGGTAAAGAGATATGATGATCTAAATAGCTGTGTCCCGGAAGAATTAGCTTTGATGTGGAGCTTATTTTGAGTGTGTATGCTAATTTTGAATTATCACCGAATATGATATGGTGTGAGAATGCGGCTGTGTATGACCGGAACTCTGTCTCTTAATTACTGCATTCATTTGTTATAATTAACTTAGAAATGAATGATCTACTGTATGCATGGTCTACGTGTTCAAACTTTTGTTTGCCACTGAGACCATACTGTATGTACAGTATACAGGCTTTTTGCAACAAGAAATGAACTAGCCCACCACTTTTGATTTCAACAACCCAGATAAAAATAAGTGGATTTAGCCAATCTTTTCATTCCAAGTATTTTCCCGTGAAGGAGTCATTAAATACAGACTGTCGTTCTTTTTTTAATATCCAATGAAAGTTTTGAAGCAGACAATTTGGAGGTTGAGTCATAAGCCGCTCTAGATTTTCAATTTTTCTGCCTGTGGCTTCTTACAGGGACATTTACTGGATGTTACGCTGATGAAGTGGCTTAAATAAAGAAATATATACTTTATTGACGTCACAGTAAAAATGCTTTTCATTTCAACCTTATATCACCTCTAAACATATAGGCTATATGGAATAGTGTCATTGTACCAAGAAACAGTGCATTCGAGAAAGTATTCAGACTCCTTGACTTTTTCCACATGTTGTTACGTTACAGCCTTATTCTAAAATGGATAAAATAATTTTTTCCCTCATCAATCTACACACAATACATCCCATAATGACAAAGCAAAGAATATCATATTTACATAAGTATTCAGACCCTTTACTCAGTACTTTGTTGAAGCACCTTTGGCAGCAATTACCGCATTTAGCCTTCTTGGGTATCACGCTACAAGCTTGGCACACCTGTATTTGAGGAGTTTCTGCCATTCTTCTCTGCAGATCCTCTGAAGCTCTGTCAGGTTGAGTGGGGAGCATCACTGCACAGCTATTTTCAGGTCTCTCCAGAGATGTTCGTTTGGGTTCAAGTCCGGGCTTTGGCTGGGCCACTCAAGGACATTCAGACCCGATGCCACTCCTGCGTTGTCTTGGATGTGTGCTTAGGGTCGTTGTCCTGGTGGAAGGTGAACCTTCGTCCCAGTCTGCGGTCCTAAGCACTCTAGAGCAGGTTTTATCAAGGATCTCTCTGTACTTTTCTCCACTCATGTTTCCCTCAATCCTGACTAGTCTCCCATTCCCTGATGCTGAAAAACATCCCCACAGCATGATGCTTCCACCACCATGCGTCACTGTAGGGATCATGCCTGGTTTCCTCCAGACGTGATGCTTGGCATTCAGTCCAAAGAGTTCAATCCTGGTTTCTTCAGACCAGAGAATCTTGTTTTTCATCGTCTCAGAATCCTTTAGGTGGCTTTTCGCAAACATCAAGCAGGCTGTTGGTTCTCCTATAGAGGAACTCTGGAGCTCTGTCAGAGTGAACATAGGATTCTTGGTCACCTCCCTGACCAAGGCCCTTCTCCCCTGATGGCTCAGCTCTAGGAAGAGTCTTGGTGGATCCAAACTTCTTCATATAAGAATGATCGAGGCCACTGTGTTCTTGGGGACCTTCAATGCTGCAGAATTCTTTTGGTACCCTTCCCCATATCTGTGCCTCAAAACAATCCTGTCTCTGAGCTCCACGGACAATTCCTTTAACCTCGTGGCTTGGTTTTTGCTCTGACATGCACTGTCAACTGTGGGGCCTTATATAGACAGGTGTGTGCCTTTCCAAATGATGTCCAATCAATTGAATTTATCACAGGTGGACTCTCATCAAGTTGTAGAAACATCTGAAGGATGATCAATGGAAACAAGATTAGTCTAATATCAAAGGGTCTGAATACTAATGTTAATATGATTTTGCAGAAATTTATAAAACCTGATTTTACTTTGTCTTTATTGGTTATAAGTGTGTAGAAAGATGAGGAAAATATTTAATATAATCCATTTTAGAATAAGGCTGTAACGTAACATAATGTGGAAAAGGGAAGGGGTCTGAATACTTTCTGAATGCACCGTATATGGTGCAGTTTTGCAATGATCTCTGCAAGTCAAATACTAGTTTTCTTATCTTTGATGTCAGGTCTAACTTAATTAGATATATAGTCAGTTAACACTTAGAATCAAGTTGTGATAAAGACATTAAATAAAGCAATACCTGTACCATTGGACATTTCACATTTGATATTACAACTATGTTATTGTTCATTGTGTGCAGACATTTCACTAAAACCACAATTCCTCAAGGTTTCATGTTGTACTTTCATTTCTAACTGCAGCCAATGAATTCAACTAGCGGAGCAAGCTTTGAACAGTATCTAACTTGCTGCTCGGGGGTTTACTTATACAAAGCTGCCACCTACTGGGCTGCAAAAATGGTTAAAAAAAAAGAAAGAAAAGAAAGAAAGCTGAACCGAATATGTACGTACATACTGACATACAGTAATTTTCGACTGGATAATCTTTACTGTTCTGTTTAGTAGTCTATTTGTCTGCCACTAAACTTCGACCCTAAGAGGCAAACCATTCTCTACGGGCCTAAAGTAGGCAGTTGATAACCGACAGTACCATGAATGAAACTACCACACTAAAACCATTCCACCTAAAATGTTCAGCCATCTCAAATACTGTACATCCACAAACTGAAATTATGCCAGTGAAATGAATCAGGTTGATCCCATAAGGTAGAAAATCACGATCTAATGATAGAGCTTACTTTTAGATGTCAACCTACTGCCGTAAGAAAAAACAATTTGCTCTTCTGGCTGCAGACCTAGGTCTCAGAGAGTTCTGTACAGAGAAAACACACATAGTGTATGTATCAGGGCATTGTTGCCTTTACCAGGCTGTATAGCGATGGAGAGGCTTCTGCTAAGTTATTCATAAAGGGCCATTACACCTTATGCATTTTTAATTGGCCAGACACAGCCTTTTTTGTCACAATATGGGGGGGGGGGTTGTAATGAATATTTACTGCCTGTTATTATTAATGATTGAAGCGATTAATAAGCAGGGAAGAAGGCACATCAAAGTAATTCAATTCCACCATACTGTTCATTTTCTGGTGAGTCATATCATAAACGGCCCTTAAGATTTGATTATCGTAAAGTTGGGTGCCGTTTTATGCGTTTCCATCCCATATGCAATGTTAATATCTGTGTGATCGCTCAGCATACTGTAGGCATCCAGCGGGTCCACATCTGGCCTCATGAATACTAACAGAATCAAGTAAAACTGAATACGCTTCCACTTCAATTGCGATTTTTCTCTAATTGTGACTTTGTCAGTTTCCTTGAATCCCAGTGTGATTCTTTTTATGTGGATCCTTGCCGACGTTCAACACGTATTTTGGAAAATTGTACATTTACATCAACGACTTTTAATTTTGTCAAGAAATAAAAAGAGGCAAATGGGCTGTAATATTTCACAAATTATTTACATTTGTATTCAATTTAAACAGTGTATAATGCTGAGGAGTAGAATTTACATTACAGTAATGAAAAAAGCTCACCACATTCTTTGAAAAAAGGTACTATATAGAACCAAAAGAGTTCTTCAGCTGTCCCCAATAGGAAGAACCCTTTGAAGAACCCTTGTTTTTTCCAAGTAGAACCATTTTGGACTCCATACAAGTGTATGATGTATAGCAATAGCAGGATGCAGGGGTAGAGTGCTGTTACATACAATAACAATTACTGAGTTCTCTCTCGTCTCTGTTTCGTTCTTGCATTTCTTTAATTACATATATTGCTGTGTTGTTGTTAGATAAGTGATACTCTACAGTATCATGTCTGAACAGGACTGGAAATGTTTACTGTCCCCTCCTTACAAAAAAATGTTGATACGACTCCTCTTAAACATGATGAGGAATCTTATTAATCCAGTCAAAAGATATGTAGTTACTTTAATAAAAAAAAAGACAATTATGATACAGTATTTGGTGATCAATTGTCTAATGGATGTCTCCTTTTCTACAGGACACCTGTCTCCAATCTCCTCCCTATCTGTTAGGATCAAAGCACAGACTCTTGAATTACCTATCCATACAATGTCATCCATTTGTCCCCCATGTTGATGTAACCCGACCTTGAAATCAGAGCCAGCAAAAAATAAATTAATTAAAGCCTAATCAAAAATGCTGCTCTCCTTTGGATGGGTGTCACACAGGAGGGATGATCTGTCCTGATTTCATTTTGCTTCCAAACCACATGATGCATTCAGACAATTAAAATTTCAACAAGTCATTCGCTGATAGCCCTGTGAGTGAGTACTGCCGGGCCGCGGGTCTGGGTTTAGGGTTTCTCGTGGTTTTTCCGACACTTCGAGGGCAGGTTATTTGTTTTGGCTTTTTGCCATGTCCGCAAGAAAACCATGTTTGTCTGAGTGTGCGTCTGCATCCAGAGTTTGCAAGGTCACACAGGCTCAAAGACAATGCACTTCTGACAAATGAAGAGTCATCCGGCTCTTTATTCAATGCTCTGTCCTTAAGAGTCACAAAGATTAGGGAGTGTTATATAGCAAACGGACATATTGGCTGTTGTATGGACACATACAGTACATGACATTGCCATTAGTATTTCCTGTTGTTTATGACATTGACATTAGACCAGTGGTTCCCAAACTTTTTATACTCCCGCACCCCTTCAAAACATTATTTATTTGTTCATCAAAAATGGCGAATAACTCACCACAGGTTAATGAGAAGGGTGTGCTTGAAAGGATGCACATAACTCTGCAATGTTGGGTTGTATTGGAGAGAGTCTCAGTCTTAAATCATTTTCCACACACACTCTGTGCCTGTATTTAGTTTTCATGCTAGTGAGGGCAGAGAATTCACTCTCCCATGGGTAAGTGGTTGCAAAGGGCATCAGTGTCTTCACAGCGCGACTTGCCAAGGGAAGAAACTCTGGGCGCAGCCAGATACAGAAATCTGGCAGTGGCCTCTGATTAAATAAAATTTTCACAAAACCGCGTGTTGCAATTTCGATGAGGCTTGTTCAGAAATCGGTAAGAGGACTGGAGGCGGGGCATGAAAGGTATAACGAATCCAGTTACCTACGTAATTATGGAAAGACCCGTGTGTTTCCTTGTTAAATGCAGATGGAAAAGAGCTCCAACTTCTTAATCAAAGCCTCAATTTTGTCACGCACATTGAATATAGTTGCGGAGAGTCCCTGTAATCCTAGTATCAAATAATTCAAGCTCGAAAAAACATCACCCAGATAGGCCAGTCGTGTGAGAAACTCGTCATCATTACAAGCGGACAGACAAGTGAAAATGATGGTCAGTAAAGAAAACTTTAAGCTCGTCTCTCAATTCAAAAACACGAGTCAATACTTTGCCCCTTGATAACCAGCACACTTCTGTTGTAAAAGTGTTGTATTGTTGCTGCCCATATCACTGCATAATTCAGAAAATACACGAGAGTTCAGAGGCCTTGTTTTTAACAAGAATGTAAACTCTCTGCCAGTATCAGATTTGTCTATATCCTGGGAAATGTTCTTGTTAATTACAACCTCATGCTAATCACATTAGCCTACGTTAGCTCAACTATCCCGCAGGGGACCCACCAATCCTGAAGAGGTTTTAACAAAGTTAACCATTTTCACTGTGGTGTCCAAAACATCTTTCAAATTGTCATGCATTCCCTTGGAAGCAAGAGCTTCTCGGTGGATGCTGCGGTGTACCCAAGTACCACTCCACTATGACTCCCGGTCATGGCTTTTGCGCCATCAGTACAGATACCAACACATCTTGACCATCAAAGTGCATTTGATATCGCAAAGCTGTCCAGTACTTTAAAAAATATCCTCTCCTGTTGTCCTGGTTTCCAGAAGAGGATGTCTTCCTTAATTGACCCCCCATAAACATAACGGACATATACCACGAGCTGTGCCAGGGCCCGCCCCGTCTGCTGACTCATCCAGCTGTAAAGCATATAATTCACTGGCTTGCGTGTGAAGCAGTAATTGTTTCAAAACATCTACTGCCATGTCACTGATGCCTAGTAAAACAGTGTTGTTTGATGAAGGCATTGTCTGTGTAGTTTTTTTTAGCCTTTCCCCCCAGTATTGTCCCAGCCATATCCGCAGCAGCAGGAAGAATTCCTCCACAATAGTATGGGGCTTGCCTGTCCTAGCCACTTGGTATCTCATCATGTAAGATGCTTCTAGCCCCTTCTTATTAATGGTATCTGTTGCTTTTATACTTGTCTTACTACTTGAAGGTTGTCTTTTTTTCTCACCCAAAACTCCAGTGTCTTATTTTTCGAATTGCCATGTTTTATTTATAAATGTCTGCTGCGCAAGAGTGAAGGTTTCCCGCGAGAGAGTAATGGGTAATGTGATTGGATGTTAATTATTTGACTAGGCTTCCTGTATTTGACATCGTGTTGTTATTTCGCTGGACACCGGATGTTTTGATTAGATTTTTGGCAGTGAAACGAGCTACTCAGGTGAGAGAAAAGAACTCACCGAAATAGCCCCGTTGGAAAATCTAAATGTACTGTTTGAAAATGTGAAGAAACATACAAATTAATATAAAATTATCTTAGAATCTTAAATTAATCTTAAATAATCTTAAATAAATTTTTTTAAAGATTTTTTCATATGAATCACATTTTTATTTGGCGTACCGCCGACGTCATTGTGCGTACCCCTGGGGGTGCATTGGACAATACCCACTGGGCAAAAACTGGTTGAATCAACATAGTTTCCATGTCATTTCAACAAAAACATTCAATGTGATGACGTTGAATCAAAACTGATTGGATTTGAAAGTCATCAACTTCAGGAAATGTGGCCATTTTGTCGCCCAACTTTTAACCTACATGACATCCAATGACATGGTAAATGTTTTTGTTGATTTCACGTTGAATTCAGGTTAGCAGACAACTCAACCAAATGTAAATCCAAACTAGACGTTGAACTGACGTCTGCGGCCAGTGGGTATTGAGTAGGTTTGTGGTTGTCAGAATCACAACAGGAGATCTGTGGCATTTGGCAGTCAGTACTGGACCATTATATTTGTGGTGCAAATGGAGAGAGCACATTGAAGACACTATAAGCTTGAGGAAATGTGTGATGTGTATGGAGTCTGTTGAACACTAGCACAGACATCTGCATCATGGACACCACAGACTGGGGTCCCATGGCATTCACACAACAGTTGTCTCTCTTACATTAGCTTTTAGATAGATCAATGTCTTTCAAGGAAAAGAGTAAATGGTCTAGTCTAGAAATTAGGGAACCCTGTTGTGACATGCAGCCGAGCATGAGGCCTGGTGAGCGAGCACACAGAGGCAGTGCTATAGAAGAGTATCAGACAGTTCATGGTTAATGAATGGCTGAGACATGAAGTGACTTTGGCTTCTAAGTGTTTGTGTGAGGGAGAGCAGTGTAGCGTGAACCTGTGGAGATGAAAATGAAAATTGGAAGTGATTAAGATGAAACTATCAACCATAATCTGTCGCTACAAAACATTGAAACAGCACTGCTGGGAGGTCTGGTAGGGGATGGAATGGGAAGGGGCATGGAGGACAGATATAGTGTGCAACAGTGCGTGACTCCCTTTCGCCAGAGGGAGCGGACCAGGATAAGACTGACAGCTCTGATGATGTCATCAAAAGTGGCCCTGGCAGGATGTGCTTGAGAAAGATGCCCAGCCAGCAGGGGCTGGCGATTTAGGGGGCAGCCTAGCGTGGCAGCTCCATTAAGGGCCGTGCATAATTCTAAGCAGCATGGGTAAGGGGCAAATTTAGAGTAAAAAAAGCACAGAGTAAAGAGTATAGCTTAACCATAAATAATGAAACACAGATGACATTTTTTACCTTCTGGCTGGCTACGTGGCATATTTGTTTTTCTCTTACCCCTTTTGTGTTTTTCTTCATTGGATTTTAACCAAAGCATTTAGAAAATTGAAAGAACACTATTCAAAAACAAGTCAACAAGAAATGACTAAATGAAAGCCCTCCTGAAGGTGTTAAGAATTAAATGGCTTTCTTTGTGGAGAAAGCTGGAATCCTTAATGATGAAACAGCCATTTCCGTGCGTCTGGGTCTTATCCTGAGGTCTGATAAACAAAAACAAAAACAATAACAACGGCTGCGGGGCGGACAGTGGCGCCGTTTCCCCCTACTGCGGATTTCCATCTTTAAAAGGACTTTCTTTGAGTATCAGTTCTTTCACTTTTGAAGCTGAAGATGCAATGGTATTTTTAATAAAGACGACAGCAGAAGTTGACTCTTAACCTATCAATCCCAGGCCTTTGGAATGATACCTCCTTTCCCCTTCCCTAATGTTTTAACAATTTACTCACGCCACAGCATTACAAGTGTTTCCATTCTAAAAGATAAGTCTAACTAATTGATAGAATGTATTTCCATTTTTCTTAACATACGTGTTATGTATGGACCCCTAAAAGGTCATTTGAACTGGCTTTTTCAAAATGATGTTAGCTTATTATGGGATGACTATGCAACCATTGATAGTTCAATTATGTTTCAAGCATCTGGGAGTCTCCAATAGAGTTCTATATAAGATGTGTTCATTTTAGGGGTATACATTAGGGGTATACTAAAAATAAAAAATATATTTTCTTGAGAAAAGCATATTTGTTCAGTATAAAGTACACTTTTTTTATATATATATAGACCAAAAGTGCTTATATTGCCTTCACCACAAATGAACAAAGTCATCATAGAATACTGAATAAAGTTTCGTAATGGTAACTAGAGTATTATGAGGAAGGTGACTGGGTCTCCTTCACAGGAGCATTTATAAGTTCCACAAACCTGCCACCAAGTGGATAGAGCTTGAAATTACAGAGAGCAGACAATGTTTGTAAAATAATGGAAGTATTCTTCTAGTATTTACTGGAAATTAATGTCTCTCTCTGTCCCAAAAATGTTATTGATTGCTGCATTCTGATTGTCTTTACAAACAATTTTGGAGAGGGATTGTGATTTGCAATTTGCTGAAAATATTGACCATGACTCTCACCAGAGAATCAATTATTGATTTCATCCATTTAAGGAGGGCAAATATTTACGTGTCTTTAGATTTCAATTGGAAGTCACTGAAGAGGGAAAATTGCTTATTGGAGATATCCAATGCCTTGTACCTGAGTAGGATTGGTGCAATTACACTAGTAACAACATATTGTTACATAGCACTTTACTGAGTGCATAGTTTTTGTAATTACAAAAGAGGATTAGGGACAGTTCCTTACACAGGTTTACTTCATAGGCATAAGTGGCACAGCATATGCTGAAGGCTGTGTCCAGATGTGGGGCGGCAGGTAGCCTAGTGGTTAGATCATTGGACTAGTAACCGAAAGGTTGCAAGATCGAATCCCCAAGCTGACAAGGTAAAAAATATGTAAATCTGCACCTGAATAAGGCAGTTAACCCACTGTTCCTATGCCGTCATTGTAAATAAGAACTTGTTATTAACTGACATGCCTAGTAAAATAAATGTAATTCCCCAGTATCAGAAATGTTCCTTGCTCAACTTAATGTTAGATGGTTCTTCACCCTGAAAGTAGTCTATGGGCCAGGAAAAACTGTAATCATGGGCAGAACCAACACAAAGTTGTTGTTTTTTAAATTTAAGAAAAAAAACAGTTTATAATATGGAACGTACAAATGTTTTAGGCTCTATTACCCATCAGTTGCTGTCTGTATAAGCTACAGTATGAGTCAGAGTGACTCTGAACTGCTGTGAGTTCATTTTGTCCCTGTAAAAATTTGAGCCTAAAAATGTTCTGTCCAAATACAACTCCTGGTGTTAGTTTGCCACCTTGTACACACAAACCAATGAATGGGGTACCTTTCCCAAGAAGGAATGTGATTAAAACACTGCCCGAGACATCATGGAGTTGGTGGCAAAACCAGGGGTGAATAATGAATCTTTCTCTGCAACTTCGACAATGTCCACATTAAGTATATTGGTTTCTACGTATATACAGATATACATTTTACATTTTAGAGTGAATACTACATTTCCCTTTCAAAATTGACGACAAAATGGAGTTCAATTTATTCCACTTTTCCCTATGTAGCAATTATGAATGATATATCCCCGATCGAGACCCCAAATATGTTACAGCCCGGGATGCCATGGTATGTTTTTACACTCATCTTGGTCAAGCTAGGCTAAATTCAACATATCGGTAGATAGACTACCTCTATAACTTCAGTCTAACTTGTTTAGATGTTTTTTGCTCCGGGGAGGGTTGTGTGTTTGCTTTTTCCTTCCCTGGTTTACATTTGCTCTTCTTCAGATTTTAGTATACAATTTCTTCCATCCTAGTCAAATGTCCTAATCCGCTTGCATGCGCCTCCCCTATATCAATGTGTTTTGGCACTATACTAAGTTTTTCTACATGTTAAATTTTACTGTACAACAGGTCAATAATATCAGTCTAACTGTCTTTCCTGCCTGCGTCTTTTTCCCCCAACACAGTTAAGCCAAAACCACGCCCAGGGGCGTTCTACTACACTCCCATTGACTAGCTAACGTGTCTCACTCACAGGCGATGAAGCACCCAAAATTGGTGTGCTTTGTTTATTGGTTGTGTGGTGCATTGGCTGTGGAAAATGTTTGAATATAATTCAAAATATGAAATAAGCCCCCCCCCCCTGGTATTGTTATTTGTGGTCGTTTTGACAGTTCAAGGGAGGGTCACATGAACATATTTTATGTTGGGGGGGGTTAATGGAACCTTGAGTTGCACCAACTCTCGTCTAGGGCATCCAAAAGGCTAGAGTTGGCCCTGAAGACGGATTTTCTATTTTTTTTGTGCCACAAACATCCTATTTAGAAATGTCATTTTATTTGATTAAAAACCAAGCATAGCCTCCCCCTTGTCAGACATAATTTCAATATATGTTTGATTTAGTTGGTGTCAACTAACATGAATTAAATGTGAATTAAATGTAGCCAATGCTATTTTATAAACTGTAGTATCAATCCACAGTGGACTAGGATGAGAATACTGTGTGCCAGCTGAATTGGAGTTGATGGCAACGCAAACACCATCAATAACCTACAGAACTTGAGACAAACACATCTAGTATTAAGCCATGGAAAGCCTTGATTGGCCAGTGAGTGGCCAAGCCATCATAACTACAACTTGTTTGCTAATCAAAACCCAGCCCTTTCACACTATAGCCAGCTATTTCACTCATAATAACTCCTATGAAAATAGCTAAAATCATTTCTGACCCCCCCGTCCGTAGACTTACACAGTAATTATGACAACTTCCAGGTTGGAAGATGTTCTCCTATCAGAGCTCTTGCAGCATGAACTGACATGGTGTCCATCCGATCAGAGAATAAATCTAGTACTGAAAGCATGAGCTACAGCTAGCTAACACTGCAGTGCATAAAGTGTGTTGAGTAGTTGACTCAAAGAGAGAAAGAGTTGATTTGTTTTGAACAAATTCATTTCTTCAAAACAGGAGACGCAGCAGAGCTATATTTAGTTGTATTTGTTTTCTTCGTCTTAGTTTCCCTTTCACTTACTTTGCTAATGCAGCTAAATTTAACCTACTCAACAACTTGACTCAAACAGAGAGGAAAGACCTAAGGCTATCCAACACTGCAACTTTTCCAAGTCAAGGTAAGCTTTCGGTTTTATTAATTTATTACCACCGGAGCCCACCAGTGTAACTGCTTGCTGTACACTGTACTGTGTGATTGGATTGTGTGTTTACTAAAGCATTAATTCTAATTTGTTGACAATGACATTAGTGAATATGGTGACAACGATATGGGCTCTGTAGTGGTTATTAGTTATGGTAGGAAGGTTTGGCTTTAAGATGTTGTTGTGCCTGGTCACAGACAACTGTGTCCACAAGGGGAAAAGGCGAGAGGAGCAGAGTGTGTCGCTGCGAGAAGGAATTATACAATGGGCAAGGTGATGATGCTGTATGTGGCTGCGATGAAAGTGAACGGTGGGTGTGGGTGATCAAGGGGTGTATTCATTCTGCCGATTCCGTTGCAAAATGTTTCTTAAACGGAAATTAATAGCGGGCTGGCACAGTTGAGAGCTTCCTTTGACATTGATTGGTTTCATACAACCGCTCTCAACACTGCAGACTTCCTTGTTGGTTTTGTGTCAAATTTAGGCATATATGTGACCTCTTCCGTGTTAAAGAAACCACAAAGCTTATTGCACTATAAAGACAATTCCCACACCTGTGCAGCACGGAAGTTAATGTTTGAAGGAGTGAATATGATAACTCCCTTTATACTAAAGGAATCACGAAGAGTCTCCTCATCCCAAAAAAATAAACATTGAGATATGTTTGCGATATTACTTTGCAACGTAGACGTTCTAGTTTCTTCCGAGATTGTACGTTGATGTAGTGCCCCATCAGTTATGAATGTTTCAACATCTGTTGCGAAGTCGTGTATTTTACCGTCACTTGCTGGTTTCAAAGAGCACGATAAACTACACTTACCTGTTCTAATGCGTCCACCAGCAAATCCGAGGCCATGATTGTGTTTCCGTTGTGGGTGCGTTAGCGAAGGCAACCTTCATTTGCATGCAATTAAAATATATGAATATGCATGGTCACTTCTCGGAACAGTGGAAGAACTGCTCTGACGCACGGCATGAAATAGACGTGCTTCACTCGTACGGTGTCAAAGAGCATCAGAGGCTGCCGAACTATTGTCAGAAGTCTGACGAGATGTACTGCATAGTTTTAGATGGCACTCCAACCCCACTATTCCAAAGAGAGTGACACATTTATTTTTTGACAGCGGTGTTTGAACTAGAGCTTAGCCAGCTACTGTAACAACGTGGCTTCTACACATACTGTAAATGAATGAATGGGGAAATCTCACTCGTATTTTCACTTGGTCAAAACTTTATACATCAAAACGACCAGAAAACATGTTTATCTTAACTGTGAATTAGTGGTCTCTAGAATTTGAAAACAATGCTTATAAAAGTTACAAACTGAAAACAGGATGTACAGTTGATTTCTTCCAACCGTCACGGACCGAGACGCGCATGCCTGCAGCTCCCCCTAGTGGTAACGCAAAGTATCCATGTGTATTAATGCAAAAACCATGGACTAGGCTACAATAATAAAGTTGTGCACAAACCAGGGTTTTTCCAATCGTTTCGTTCTGAAAATAACCATTTATTTATTATGTTCCATTCGATAGTTACCTGCCCATCCATGTGAGAGACGCAGACTCGATCTCGATCCTTTTAGTCTTTACTGAAGACTCATCTCTTCAGTAGGTCCTATGATTGAGTTTAGTCTGGCCCAGGGGTGTGAAGGTGAACGGAAAGGCACTGGAGCCCTTGATGTCTCTGCCTGGCTGGTTCCCCTCTCTCCACTGGGATTCTCTGCCTCTAACCCTATTACAGGGGCAGAGTTACTGGCTTACTGGTGCTCTTCCATGCTGTCCCTAGGATGGGTGCATCACTTGAGTAGGTTGAGTCACTGACGTGATCTTCCTGTCCGGGTTTGGCGACCCCCTCGGGTTCGTGCCGTGGGGAAGATGTTCGTGGGCTACACTCAGGCTTGTCGCAGGGTAGTAAGTTGGTGGTTGAAGATATCCCTCTAATGGTGTGGGGGACTGTACTTTGGAAAAGTAGGTGGGGTTATATCCTGCCTGGTTGGCCCTGTCCGGGGGTATCGTCGGACGGGGCCACAGTCTCCCAACCCGTCCTGTCTCAGCCTCCAGTTTTTATGCTGCAATAGTTTGTGTCGGGGGGCTAGGGTCAGTCTGTCATATCTGGAGTATTTCTCCTATCTTATCAGGTGTCCTGTGTGAATTTAAGTATGCTTTCTCTCTCTCTCTCCCTCTCTCCCTCTCTCCCTCTCTCCCTCTCTCCCTCTCTCCCTCTCTCCCTCTCTCCCTCCCTCTCTCCCTCCCTCCCAGAGGATTTGAGCCCTGGGACCATGCCTCAGGACTACCTGGCCTGCGGCTAAGGAACCCTGACATGTTCACCGGACGTGCTACCTTGTCCCGGACCTGCTGTTTTCGACTCTGTCTCTCTACCGCACCTGCTGTCTCGACCTCTGAATGCTCAGCTATGAAAAGCCAACTGACATTTTCTCCTGAGGTGCTGACCTGTTGAACCTTCTACAACCAATGTGATTATCATTATTATTATTTGATCCTGCTGGTCATCTATGAACGTTTGAACATCTTGGCCATGTACTGTTATAATCTCTCCTCCAGAAGAGGACTGGCCACCCCTCAGAGCCTGGTTCCTCTCTAGGTTTCCTCCGAGGTTCCTGCCTTTCTAGGGAGTTTTTCCCAGCCAACGTGCTTCTACATCTGCATTGCTTGATGTTTGGGGTTTTAGGCTGGGTTTCCGTATAGCACTTTGACTGATCTGAAAATAAACATACTGAAATGGCTGCTTCAGGCCCCAATATTACCAAAGGGCCCCTGCAGAATCTTTTTTTTTTAAACATTTGTTACAATCCACACGTGTGCTACAGATCTAAGAGCATTTTGTTTTCAACACATCACTTCTAAGAGTGCACGATCGGAATATGGCAAACCTCAGGTACTCCCTAAAACTCAACTAAGGCCTTTCTATTACTTTGAGGAAGGTCCTTCCCCCCTTTAACTATATTTCTATTTGAGACGCTGGAAAAGTTCACAGTGGTCGCGAAGAGAAGGGGATAATAATGCCGACCCTGAATTCACTTATTACCACAACTGGCGCCAGGAAATGGATGATGCTCCAGGGGGAGAGAAAGGCTGCATTTCCATAATCATTCACTTTCTTTTCTTTATGATGGATTTGAGATGCAGAATCTCGGGCTGTATGTTTCAATGAAAGAGGTCGCCTAAGGGCCCACTCAAACTTCCAACTTTAATTAACCAAAACATCCATCTGATTGTGTCACATCTTCTCGTCTGGCAAAGACCTGGGAATAATGCAACCCACCTCCACAACCAAGGCATGTCAGACTGTGGCAAAACTCTAGGGGTCACCATTACACTGTGCATTACCTAAAGACCATGGCAGAGACTTTCCTGACTTACCCAACGGGAGAATGTTCTCACGACCAGGAGTGGATGACTGTGTGTATGTTTCACATTAATTCAACTACGTTTTTAAGATGAGGACAACGTGTTCTTGGGAAGAACACACAACTTGACTTTGTTGGCCTGTCATGACTATTTCCCCAAGGATATGCTTTATGAAGACAAGTGTTTTTAGTCATACTGAAGTGATACCAAATGGTAACATGAAATGGTATCATATTGTAGTTCGAAATGCTTGTCTGTCTCAATTGGACCTATGCTGTATGTAATGTACCAGTTGGTGAATTTCTTGATGGATGACCTCATTTTGTAGGTCATACTACAGTATATTGGGGCATATTTCATCTAATGGATCTGACAAAGACAATATTTTGTCTCTGGCTCTACACAAACAACATCCGGATCAGTGAACACACATCAATATTGAATCTAAGTGTAGGCCTGAGGAGTAGCAGTGTTCAAAGACCAAAGCATTGACAGCTTCTCCATAGATGGATTCCCTATAGGGGAAAGTATCTACAGCTAGATTTCGAAGATACAGTGGAAATGAATGAAATCCATCATCTAAGCTTATGTATCTGTGAATCAATATAAGTAAAGAAACATGTTGTGGATCCTGAGCCGGAAATAAACAAGTCGTGCGGAGTAACCACATCATAGGAAAACGTGTGTTCTTACTCGAGGGCACGATGTTAGCGAAGATGGTTCCTCCTCGTTTCACTCCGTTTCAAAATACTTTCCCCCTACTGGACATGACCCTGATGTTATCTAATGTGGATTATATAAAGCTCTTACCAAAGCACATGGTCTCCATGACAACCAACATCCTGAAGAAATCACTACTTCACAATAAACAAAGGTTGGCCGTGTGTGTCGCACAGCCTGTGTCTATATCACCTTGTCGTGGGCCTACAATACAATCCTCAAATGCAAATTGCCATGAAATCTGAAGAGAAACATCACGGTATCAATTCAAGTCTTCTTTTCAAATGTCCTTTTCATAGGTCACAAGGTCCTCACAAGGACATTTCAGACAGTTGGTCCCCACAAGGAAAAAAGCTTAGGTTAGGTTTAGTGTAAAAGTTAGAATGAGTGTTAGGGTTAGGAGTTGGGGTTGGGTTAGGGGAAATAGGATTTTGAATGGGAATTGTACAGTTATGTGTGGGCGAATAAGGGTGTCTGACAACCAGGGGTGAAAGTTAGCTGGAATGGTCTGATACCGAGTACCAGTTAAATAAATAGTGGGGGTACGCCATTCCATAAAATATGATCCTATCACATTCATTAAAACAGATTTCAAGAAAAGGATATTACACTATTTATAATTACTGCATGCCAGTCGCATGAAACATTTACAAAGACTTGAAAACTTGTGGATTAAGCTCCAAAGATTCAAAAAATGTAACATTACAGAATGCTGTGCAGATCAATGAAAACACTGACATTTTGCCAAGGCAGAGATGAGTGGCCGATGCGCACACACCGCAGTGTATTTTTATTTATTTTACCTTTATTTAACTAGGCAAGTCAGTTAAAGAACATATTCTTATTTTCAATGACGGCCTAGGAACAGTGGGTTAACTGCCTTGTTCAGGTGGTACAAATGGTATGCATCAATTCAGGTTACAAAACTTGTGTAGGCTTAATGAATGATGTCATTCATAACACTTGTTGGTGTTTTGTAAGTGACGCCTCTGCATTTATCAAATGGCACTGTATGGATGCGGAAATGATTTTAGAGTGTAGTAGCTTAATAGTTGTAATAGTAACTGAAGTCTGGACAATAACTGTAGGCCTCACATGTAGCCTTTTATAATATTAACTCTCACAGTAAAATGACACACCAAATGTGCACTTTGGAGAAATATTCTTCCTTTATTTCAGCATCTTGACAGAATGTGATTGCACACTCAGGGAGCTATTGTGTAGCCTAAACTCGGAATTTCTTTCAGCGACATAAAAGCTGACAGTATTTCATTTTCAACCGCATAGAATACGCATCCAAACAAACTAAAATATTATCAGAAACAGGTGAGATTGTTTTTACAGATTTTCATTTCCTTTAAACCTGTCCAACTGACTGTCTCTTGGAAATCTCCATCAATAAACTTTCTCACTCGGTGAGAGAAGCACAAATGAAAGAGAGAACTTTGCCGACGTCAACTAAATTGCTGATGATGCATTGATAAAATCAAATGTATTTATAGTCCTTCTTACATAAGCTGATATCACAAAGTGCTGTACAGAAACCCAGCCTAAAACCCCAAACAGCAAGCAATGCAGGTGGAGAAGCACGGTGGCTAGGAAAAACTCCCTAGAAAGGCCAGAGCCTAGGAAGAAACCTAATATATATATAATAATAATAATATATGCCATTTAGCAGACGCTTTTATCCAAAGCGACTTACAGTCATGTGTGCATACATTCTACGTATGGGTGGTCCCGGGAATCGAACCCACTACCCTGGCGTTACAAGCGCCATGCTCTACCAACTGAGCTACAGAAGGACCACAGAAGGACCACAAACCTAGAGAGGAACCAGGCTATGAGGGGTGGCCATTCCTCTTCTGGCGGTGCCGGGTGGAGATTATAACAGAACATGGCCAAGATGTTCAAATGTTCATAGATGAACAGCAGGGTCAAATAATAATCATCACAGTGGTTGTCGAGGGTGCAACAGGTCAGCACCTCAGGAGTAAATGTCAGTTGGCTTTTCATAGCCGATCATTCAGAGTATCTCTACCGCTCCTGCTGTCTCTAGAGAGTTGAAAACAGCAGGTCCGGGACAAGGTAGCACGTCTGGTGAGCAGGTCAGGGTTCCATAGCCGCAGGCAGAACAGTTGAAACTGGAGCAGCAGCACGAAGATCTCCGCCATGACACAACCCAGGGGGGGGGCGCCAACTCAGACAAGATCATGTCAGTGACTCAACCCACTCAAGTGAAGCACCCCTCCTAGGGATGGCATGGAAGAGCACCAGTAAGCCATTGACTCAGCACCTGTAATAGGGTTAGAGGCAGAGAATCCCAGTGGAGAGAGGGGAACCGGCCAGGCAGAGACAGCAAGGGCAGTTTGTTCCTCTCCAGTGCCTTTCCGTTCACCTTCACACTCCTGGGCCAGACTACACTACTGAAGAGATGAGTCTTCAATAAAGACTTAAAGGTTGAGACCGAGTCTGTGTCTCTCACATGGGTAGGCAGACCATTCCATAAAAATAGAACTCTATAGGAGAAAGACCTGCCTCCAGCTGTTTGCTTAGAAATTGTAGGGACAATAACGAGTCCTGCATCTTGTGACCGTAGCGTCCGTGTGGGTATGTACGGCAGAACAAAATTGGGAAAAGATAGGTAGGAGCAAGCCCATGTAATGCTTTATAGGTTAGCAATAAAACCTTGAAATTAGACCTTGCCTTAACAGGAAGCCAGTGTAGAGAGGCTAGCACTGGAGTAATATGATCATTGAGCCTTCTGTTGATTTATTTGATATTTTATTAGGCTCCGTATTAGCTGTTGTGAAAGTAGAAAACACAAAACATGACATACAGAACATTAATAGACTATAAAACTACATACGTTTAAAAATGGCACACATAGCCTACATTCACTCTATCTACCCACACAAAAGTATGTGGACACCTCTTCAAATGTGTGGATTCGGCCATTGCTGTGAGGTGTATAAAATCGAGCACACTGCCATGCAATCTCCAAAGACAAACATTGGCAGTTACCTTATTGAAGAGCTCAGTGACTTTCAACATGGTACCGTGCCCCTGTGACAATGCCCCTGCGCACAAAGCGAGGTCCATACAGAAATGGTTACTCGAGATCAGTGTGGAAGAACTTCACTGTCCTGTACAGAGCCCTGACCTCAACCCCAACAATCACCTTTGGGATGAATTGGAACACCGACTGCGAGCCAGGCCTAATCACCCATCATCAGTGCCTGACCTCACTAAGGCTCCTGGCTAAATGGAAGCGAGTCTCATCAGCAATGTTCCAACATCTAGTGGAAAGCCTTCCCAGAAGAGTGGAGGCTGTTATAGCAGCAAAGGGGGGACCAACTCCATATTAATGATTTTGGAAACAGATGTCCACATACTTTTGGTCATGTATTGTATCAATACAAACACATAAAATATCCAGGTCAGATATTTTGTGCTGTGAGGTGTTGCTTTATCTGTTTTTTGTAACCAGGTTTACTGTTCATCTGAGGCTTTGTTCAAACCTCTTAGATGTAAAGTCCCCTGTTTAGGGGACCTTTGTAGTTCTGGTATTTTTTGCTGACTGGCATTTTTGTTTATAAATTGATCTGTGGACACCGTAGATGTGTCCACAGACAAAATGTCTTGCATTGAGCGATATGGCTTGCATTGAGCAATAACCCTGGTTCCCACAGACACAGAGGTGAGACTTTAACCTTTGAGTATGCAGCATTAATAGTTATTGTTTATTGTCCTCATGATAAATCATTACTTTTGGTAATTACGTAGGTTACATTTAGTTACATTTAACTGGTTAATGCCAGTGGCAGGTCATTGGTAAAAATATAAAAAAGTTGAGGGTCTAGAGATCTTCCCTGCGGTACACCACACCCTACATGTTTGACATTGGAGAAGCTGCCATCGTTGTGGGAAGCATTGTCCTAGTCTTCCTGGAGAGCAGTGTATGCGCAGGAGATGGTACGCCTTCGCGAGGCGCACACACACAACAAGGCAGCATGGATATCATGCTCCAACCCGTGTGGGCTACTGATCATGTGTTCAAAATCCCATGTTGAGGTTATTATAGTAAACAAAACAAAATTTGAAAAGCTATTTATTAAACTGAAATAATAACTATTCTAAAACTATAAAACCGTCATAAATTGTTCAGTTTGAATTTTTTTCTTCTAAACTCAAAAATCTAATGGGAATTTCAAGCTTTTTTCTAATGGGGTTTTCGTGCTTCTGAATCTGGTTCGTAAATGCTGCTACTAGATGCCAAAGTTTCAAATAGCTAGCTAGCTTGTGAATCACTATCACTAGCTATCACTAGCTAACATGGAAAAAAATAATAGGGCGCGCACAGAACGTGACTGGGCCAAATTAGAAGTGGCTGTAGCCATTCGCAATCCACAATGACCAACTTCAAACTGACAGTCAGTTGCTATCTGATGTGGTGCCGTGCCTTCTCAACCTTTAGGCACACTTGCAGTCAACTACTGTTCTAAAACAGTTGGCACAGGTCCTCCTGTAGTCACTGCATGAGCGCTTTGCATGTATACTGAATCCTCTGGCAGCCAACTTCAAATCAACCCCTGCAGCAGGTGTGTCTCTGGCACTTTGCTCATCAGAGATGGAGCCACTGACAAGGGAAGCAGAGTTTTTTGTACTTCAGCAAATCAGAGAGTACAGCCGTGGAGCAGCAGGACTCCAGGAAGATGCCAGCACGATGAATCCCGCAAGCATCTCGGCCACAGTGCTTTTGAAATATAGCTTCCTTTCATCAAAGCTTTTGTCTGAGGTCGCTGTCCAGCCGGAGGGTCAACCTGGCAGAGCATTAAGTACCCCATGTGAGCTGTGGAAATATCTGGAAAAGGGAGGCATGTTTACAGAGTCACCTCTCCAGTTCTGGCATGCAAGGATGGCTGTTTATCCAAAGCTGTGCCTTGTGGCACTGGATCTTAGAAAGATGGCACTATACCAGATAATGGCCATTTTTATGGGCTCCTGACCAATTCTGCCATTTTGGGTGTTTTTTGTCATTGTTTACATAATGTCCAGAAGCCGTTTTTGGTCATAGACATCAGAACAGTGATTACACTAGACTGGGACTCGAAAGAGGAAATGGCTGTGCAAAATAGACAGGCGAGGTGACTTTCTAACGATATTACGTCAGTGAACAAATAGACCGCCATTGACCTCTGTTCTGTTGGTGAATGTGCAGTCACTGGAGAACTGGATGATCTCCGTTCCAGACTATCAGATCATCAAGAGGAATACCTACAGTTGAAGTCGGAAGTTTACATACACTTGGGTTGGAGTTATTAAAATACGTTTTTCAACCACTCAAATTAACAAACAAATTAGTTTTGGCAAGTCGGTTAGGACATCTACTTTGTGCATGACACAATACCTTTTTCCAACAATTGTTAACAGACAGATTATTTCACTTGCAATTCACTGTATCACAATTCCAGTGGGTCAGAAGTTTACATACACTAAGTTGACTGTGCCTTTAAACAGCTTGGAAACATCCAGAAAATGATGTCATGGCTTTAGAAGCTTCTGATAGGCTAAATTACATAATTTGAGTCAATTGGAGGTGTACCTGTGGATGTATTTCAAATCAAATCAAATTTTATTTGTCACATACACATGGTTAGCAGAAGTTAATGCGAGTGTAGCGAAATGCTTGTGCTTCTCGTTCCGACAATGCAGTAATAACCAACAAGTAATCTAGCTAACAATTCAAAAACTACTACCTTATAGACACAAGTGTAAGGGGATAAGAATATGTACATAAAGATACATGAGTGAGTGATGGTAGAGAACGGCATAGGCAAGATACAGTAGATGGTATTGAGTGCAGTATATACATATGAGATGAGTATGTAAACAAAGTGGCATAGTTAAAGTGGCTAGTGATACATGTATTGCAGTAGATGATAGAGTACTGTAAGGGATTTCTTCCATTGACGAAGAGAAGGACCAAAGCGCAGCGTGGTTGTTTTGATTAATGTTTTAATAAATCACTTCACATGAACAAACTAACAAAAACAAGAACCGTGAAAACCCAAACCAGCCCTATCTGGTGCAAAACACAGACACAGGAACAATCACCCACAAACACACAGTGAAACCCAGGCTACCTAAGTATGATTCTCAATCAGAGACAACTAATGACACCTGCCTCTGATTGAGAACCATACGAGGCTGAAACATAGAAATACCCAAAACCTAGAAAAACAAACATAGACTGCCCACCCAACTCACGCCCTGACCATACTAAATAAATACAAAACAAAGGAAATAAAGGTCAGAACGTGACAAGTACAGTATATACATATGCATATGAGATGAATAATGTAGGGTATGTAAACATTATTATATTAGGTAGCATTGTTTAAAGTGGCTAGTGATATATTTCCCATCATTTCCCATCAATTCCTATTATTAAAGTGGCTGGAGTTGAGTCAGTGTGTTGGCAGCAGCCACTCAATGTTAGTGGTGGCTGTTTAACAGTCTGATGGCCTTGAGATAGAAGCTGTTTTTCAGTCTCTCGGTCCCAGCTTTGATGCACCTGTACTGACCTCACCTTCTGGATGATAGCGGGGTGAACAGGCAGTGGCTCGGGTGGTTGTTGTCCTTGATGATCTTTATGGCCTTCCTGTGACATCGGGTGGTGTAGGTGTCCTGGAGGGCAGGTAGTTTGCCCCCGATGATGCGTTGTGCAGACCTCACTACCCTCTGGAGAGCCTTACAGTTGTGGGCGGAGCAGTTGCCGTACCAGGCGGTGATACAGCCCGACAGGATGCTCTCGATTGTGCATCTGTAGAAGTTTGTGAGTGCTTTTGGTGACAAGCCAAATTTCTTCAGCCTCCTGAGGTTGAAGGGGCGCTGCTGCGCCTTCTTCACGATGCTGTCTGTGTGGGTGGACCAATTCAGTTTGTCTGTGATGTGTATGCCGAGGAACTTAAAACTTACTACCCTCTCCACTACATCAATGTGGATAGGCCTACCTTCAAACTCAGTGCCTCTTTGCTTGACATTATGGAGGGGAAAAAAATAATCAGCCAAGATCTCAGAAAAACAATTGTAGACCTCCACAAGTCTTTTCATCCTTGGGAGCAATTTCCAAACGCCTGAAGGTACCACGTTAATCTGTACAAACAGTAGTACGCAAGTATAAACACCATTGGACCACGCAGCCGTCTTACCGCTCAGGAAGGAGACGCGTTCTGTTTCCTAGAGATTAACGTATTTTGGTGCAAATCAAACCCAGAACGACAGCAAATGACTTTGTGAAGATGCTGGAGGAAACAGGTACAAAAGTATCTATATTCACAGTAAAACAAGTCCTATATCAACATAAACTGAAATGCCGCTCAGCATGGAAGAAGCAACTGCTCCAAAACCGCTATAAAAAGGCAGACTACGGTTTGCAGCTGCACATTGCCACAAAGATCTGACTTTTTTGGAGAAATGTCCTCTGCTCTGATAAAACAAAAATAGAACTGTTTGGCCATAATGACCATCGTTATGTTTGGAGGAAAAAGGGGGAGGCTTGCAAGCATCCCACCATCCCACGGGGGTGACAGCATCATGTTGTGGGGGTGCTTTGCTGCAGTAGGGACTGGTGCACTTCACAAATTAGATGGCAACATGAGGATGGAAAATTACGTGGATATATTGAAGCAACATCTCAAGATATAAGTCAGGAAGTTAAAGCATGGTCGCAAATGGGCCTTCCAAATGGACAATGACCCAAGCATACTTCCAAAGTTGTGGCAAAATGGCTTGAGGACAACCAAGTCAAGGCATTTGAGTAGCCATCACAAATCCCCAACCTCAATCCTATAGACAATGTGTGGGCAGAAATTATAAAGCGTATGCGAGCAAGGAGGCCTACAAACCTGACTCAGTTACACCAGCTCTGTCAGGAGGAAGGGGCCAAAATTCACCCATCTTATTGTGGAAAGCTTATGTATAAGGCTAGCCGAAGCGTTTGACCCAAGTTAAAAAATGTAAAGGCAATGCTACCAAATACTAATTGAGTGTATGTAAACTTCTGACCCACTGGAAATGTGAAATAAATAAGAAATAAAAGCTGAAATAAATCATTATCTCTACTATTATTCTGACATTTCACATTCTGAAAATAAAGTGTTGATCCTAACTGACCTGAGACAGGGAATTTTTACTAGGATTAAATGTCAGGAATTGTGAAAAACTGAGTTTAAATGTACACCTAACCCCAACATTATGTCAAGCCCTTTGACCACTTTTTCTTTTATGGCTACTGGCACCTTTCTGGGTGCACAGACTGTGGCTATTACAAACTCATCCAGTTTTATGTGATATACCACCTGTAGTTTGCCAATATCTTCAATGTTAAACAGGTCACTATACTCCTGGAACTCTGGGGCCTGTTTCTGCAGCATTTGTACATCAGGACCTAGTTGTATACACCCCAGTGCTATGCTGTCTGGCAACCCTAGAAGTGGTTTCACATCCTGGTCAACAACATGAAAAGGTAAAGTCCCCTTGAGTGCAATGGAGGGTGGCTGTGCTCTCTGTATTTATTTACTTATATTTTTAACTAGGCAAGTCAATTAAGAATTTGTATTTTATTTACAATGACAGCCTACCAAGCGACAAAAGGCCTTTTGCGGGAACAGTGGCTGGGACCACAACACTGCATAAGAGACCTAAGACAACACAGCATGGCAGCAACACATGCCTACACAGCATGGCAACAACACATGCCTACACAGCATGGCAGCAACACATGCCTATACAGCATGGCAGCAACACATGCCTACACAGCATGGCAGCAACACATGACTACACAGCATGGCAGCAACACATGACAACACAGCATGGCAGCAACAGATGACAACACAGCACGGTAGCAACACAACATGGCAGCAGCACAAACATGGTACAAACATTTTGCTGCTGTCTGTACCTAACAAAGGGCAAAAAGGTAGAGACAAGTGTCAGTAAGAGTATCCATGATTGAGTCTTTGAATGTAGAGATGGAGATTACTGTCCAGTTTGAGTGTTTTTTAAAGCTCGTTCCAGTCACTAGCTGCAGTGAACTGAAAAGAGGAGCGAACAATATGTTTTAAAGGTATTCAGAACAAGGTTAAGGGCAGAGAAAGCTTGTTGGACATTAAGAAAACATTGTTTTGTTCAGCACAAAATCTGGGGAGGGGCCAGCTGAGTATAAGATTGTATCATCTGCATATGAATGGATGAAAAAACGTATTAATGCCTGAACTATGTTGTTGATGTAAAAGGAGAAGAATGTGGGGCCTAGGATCGAGCCTTGGGGTACTCCCTTGGTGATAGAACATCTGCTGTCTCAGCCATTGCCTAACTTTATACACTGTACTCTTTGAGAGAGGAAGTTAGCAAACCAGTCCAAAGACCAATCAGAGACACCAATAATCTATAGCCAACCCACAACAATGGAATGGTCTTTATATATATCAAACGTTTTGGCCAAGTCAATAAAAATAGCAGCACAGCATTGCTTAGAATCAAGGGCAATGGTGCCATCATTTTGGACCTTTAAGGTTGCAGTGACACATCCATAACCTGAGCCGAAACCAGATTACATACCAGACAGAATACTATAGACATCAAGAAAGCCAGTCATATGATTATTGACAAGTTTTTCCCAGCACTCTTGATAAACAGGCAATATAGACATTGACCTATAACAGTTAGGATCGGCTTGATCTCCACAAGGACACACCGTGGCTGACTTCCAGGGGCAGCAACCTTAAAGAAGAAAGGATCTAAGGTCTACCTACACCTGTTGTACAGTATTTGTCGACAGTGACATATACAATTTTATATGAAATAAACAAAACATCTGACATTATATTCCCATTTTAACTTTGCAGTGCTTTAAAATGGTTGAAAGAGCAGTGAGACAATTGGGTGACCACTAAACCAAAAATCTGACAGTTTTTTCATTGAAATTTGGTTGTGCTTTAAGATGGTTGAAAGCATAGCACATTAGACATTCAACTAACCTTTGGCGGGTGAATACAGGCTATAGTCTCATTGTTCAACATCTCAACCACATATTACCCAATTATCCAGGTTGAAATGACGTAGTGTGCGCAGTGGGTAATCTGTAAAACCTCTTTATAACCTCAAACATTCCAAAATTAAGATTATTACAGTATAAAATGGTTTTGAGTAAGTATCCAATGATGTCCTTTATGGACATACTTTCATAGATAACACAGTATCCCTGGAGATATCCCCACAAGTATGTGGACATGCCTTCAAATGAGTGGATTCAGCTATTTCAGCCACACCCGTTCCTGACAGGTGTATCATTTCGAGCACATGTGATCTCCATAGACAAACACTGACAGTAAAATGGCCCGTACTGAAAAGCTCAGTGACTTTCAATGTGGCACCGTCATAGGATGCCACCTTTCCAACAAGTCCGTTCGTCAAATTTATGCCCTGCAGAGCTGCCCCGGTCAACTGTAAGTGCTGTTATTGTGAAGTGGAAACATCTAGGAGCAACAATTGCTCAGCCGTGAAATGGTAGGCCACACAAGCTCACAGAACGGGACCGCCGAGTGCTGAAGCACGTAATGTGTAAAAATTGTCTGTCCTCAGTTGCAACACTAAGTACCGAGTTCCAAACTGCCTCTGGAATCAACGTCACCATAAGGACTATTTGTTCGGGTGCTACATTAAATGGGATTCCATGGCTGAGCAGCTGCACACAAGCCTAAGATCACCATGCGCCTGTCCCAATGCACAGCACCAACTGTAAAGTTTGGTGGAGGAGGAATAATGGTCTGGGGCTGTTTTCCATGGTTCGGGCTAGGTCCCTTAGTTCCAGTGAAGGGAAATCTTAACGCTACAACATACAATGGCCTTCTAGACGATTCTGTGTTTCCAATTTTATGGAAACAGTTTGGGGAAGGTCCTTTCCTGTTTCAGCATGACAATGCCCCTGTGCATAAAGCGAGGTCCATACAGAAATGGTTTGTCGATAACGGTGTGGAATAACTTGACTGGCCTGCACAGAGTTTTGACCTCAACCCACTCGCACACCTTTGGGATGAATTGAAACGCAGACCACGAGCCAAGCCTAATCGCCCAACATCAGTGCGTGACCTCACTAATGCTCGTGGCTGAATGGAAGAAAGTCCCCACAGCAATGTTCCAACATCAAATGGAAAGCCTTCTGGGAAGAGTGGATGCTGTTACGGCAACTCCATGTTATTGCCAATGATTTTGTAATGAGATGTTCGACGAGCAGTCGTCCACATACTTTTGGCCATGTAGTGTACCACCAAATGCAATATTACTCATTACTCGATAAGTGCAGTCCCTCATTCACCATACGGTTTCTCCACTGAGGACATACAAATTTAAATAAATGTGTAATTGATTTATTTTTTTAAAGTGAGGCGAATAAAAGTGAACCAAAATGTGGATCTTCTTATTAAAATACTGTAGCGATCTTAGTTTGGCATCTAGCAATCTAATCAACATATTTTTCCTTCTTGGGGAGGCTAAAAGAGGCATAGTTCAGCCATAATCCGAAAGGAAGTTGTTTCTCTCTTTACTGAAAGCTTAAGGGCATTGTCACGTCCTGACCTTCGGTTCTTTTTTATGTCTCTATTTTAGTTTGGTCAGGGCGTGAGTTGGGGTGGGCATTCTATGTGTTTGGCCTGGTATGGTTGCAAATCAGAGGCAGCTGGCAATCGTTGTCTCTGATTGAGAACCATACTTAGGCAGCCTGTTTTCCCACTATGGGTTGTGGGTAGTTATTTTCTGTTTAGTGTTTTTTTGTTGCACCGTACAGAACTGTTTGTTTGTTGTTTTTGTTCAGTATTCATCTTTATTAAAATTATTATGAATACGTACCACGCTGCACTTTGGTCCTCTTCTCCCGACGACAATCGTCACAGGCATTATGGTTGCAATAATCTTGAACACATTTAGCCATTTCTATGAGCACTGTGCATTATCGACTGAGTGTTGCTGATTTTAGCTCAAACACTAAAAGGCCAGCTTTTGTGACTATTGCTTTTTCATACGCCATCATTCATATGTTGAGTCCTTAAGAACAATTAGGCTAGAGTAGATGAAAATGTTGGAATGGTTGCACTCACAAAATCCATTGTGCTGCATGCGTCCTGACGTTATGGGCTACTATACCTAACGTCTCAAGCATTCATTTTCTCAAGGATGCGGTTTTTGCACTAAAACCATTAGTATTCAGGTACGGCTCCCATGCCATCTCTTCTAAAGTTAGTTTTACAGGAGTCTGATTGGAAATACCATGACCTTATCACTGGGACCGGCAAGGAGAGCAACTCTGGGCACAGTCGTTGAGACAGCAAATGGATGGAAGGCAAACACCCACAGTTTAATGGAAAGGTTTATCAGGGCTTTTTCTGCACCTGGCGGGCACAAGACATCCTGGGGTTTCAGGAGAGAGCGAGGGTGGGGCTGAGGGATGGGAACTTTAAGTGTGCATCTACCCCTGGTAAACACGGCTGTTTTGGCCAGAAACTGAGAGAAACAGATAATCAAAAGATAAGATTTCACAGAATCCTTTTTTCTCTGTCTTTTTGTGTGTGTGCAGAGTGCCTTGGGACTTATATTGATGTAGTGCCAGACAGATGTGTCAAGTCTAAGGTTTGTTGTTTGATGACGATGTGTACATAGTTTATTCTGGATTTGAAAAACTTTGGAATGCCAATCGAAATGCAGAGGTTTAGGGGAAAATCTATATAAATTCTATCTCTTGGATATCTCATGTTTGTTCAGACAGTGGCAGTTGGAAGACTTTGTGTAGAAACAGAAAATGTTTGTGGCGTGTCTGCACTTTAAAACCTTTCCCTGTAAATTGTCAGCATTATACTGGCAGCAGAGATGCCAGCTAAATTCTGTAATTTTGCTTTACAGCGGCGATGGTGTCACTTGTTGTCACGTTCTGACCTTAGTTCTTTTATGTCTTTGTTTTAGTATGGTCAGGGCGTGAGTTGGGTGGGTTGACTATGTTAGTTTTACTATGATTTGCTATTTCTGTGTTTGGCCTGGTATGGTTCTCAATCAGAGGCAGCTGTCAATCGTTGTCCCTAATTGAGAACCATATTTAGGGAGCCTGTTTTCTATTGTGTTTCGTGGGTGATTGTTTTCTGTTGTGTGTCTGCACCAGCCAGAACTGTTTTCGGTTGTTTCTCTTTGTTATATTTGTTATTTCCATGTTCATTTTAATAAATATGGACACATACCACGCTGCACCTTGGTCCTCCTCTTCTCCTTCATATGACGACCGTTACGGAGTCACCCACCACCAAAGGACCAAGCAGCGTGGTAACAGGCAGCAGCAGCAGTGATCTTAGGACTCCTGGACATGGGAGGAGATCCTGGACGGCAAAGGACCCTGGGCACAGGCTGGGGAATATCGCCGCCCCAAGGTAGAGCTGGAGGCAGCCAGGAACCGCCAGAGCCGTCTGTCAGCCAAGAGCTTCCAAAGCCGTCCGTCAGCCAGGAGCTGCCAGAGCCGTCTGTCAGCCAGGAGCTGCCAGAGCCAACCGTCAGCCAAGAGCTGCCAGAGTTGCCCGTCACGCTGGCGCTGCCGGAATCGCCCTTCACTCCGGAGCCGCCGGAATCTCCCGTCCGTCCGGTGCTGCCGGAATCTCCCGTCCAGTCGGGACCCGTGGCTTGGGTCCCCAGTCCGAGGTCGGCGGCGAGTGTTTCCACTCTTAAGAGGCCACGGAGGTGGGTAAAGAGGCGGAGAAGGACTATGGTGGAGAGGCGTCCACGTCCCGCGCCAGAGCCGCCACCGCGGACTGACACCCACCCAGACCCTCCCCTATAGGTTCAGGTTTTGCGGCCGGAGTCCGCTCCTTTGGGGGGGGCTATGATTGAACCAAACAGCTATGATTGAACCAAACAGTATTCCCTAGAGGAAGCTGGGTATTGTCTCTATTGAAGCCTGGATTATTGAGTGGAATAATTATAGTGGTCAGGCAGAACCAAACCCAATATAGCTGATAGAAAAACAAAGGAGGGCACAAATGTCATGTACAGAATTATGCTTGTTCAAAAATGAACCAACTGGCAAATGTATGGGCTCAGTCTCTGAATCACAAATGAAAATGCAAACCAAGTCCTTGTTCTCCAGTGAAAGTAACATTTCAATTCAGTCCCAAAATTCAGCAAAAATCGAAATATTTCAGCCTTGAGAAATTAAGGATTGATTTTACCAGTTCAGTCGCTAGTCTGTGTAATCAAATGTATTTATAAAGTTGTTTTTACGTCAGCCGATGTCAAAGTGTTATACAGAAACCCAGCCTAAAACCCCAAACAGCAAGCAATGCAGATGTAGAAGCACGGTGGCTAGGAAAAACTCCCTAGAAAGGCAGGAACCTAGGAAGAAACCTGGAGAGGAACCAGGCTCTGAGGGGTGGCCAGTCCTCTTCTGGCTGTGCCGGGTGGAGATTATAACAGTAAATGGCCAAGATGTTCAAATGTTCATAGATGACCAACAGGGTCAAATAATAATAATCACAGTGGTTGTAGAGGATGCAACTGGACAGCACCTCGGGAATAACTGTAGGTTGGCTTTTCATAGCCGATCATTCAGAGTTAGAGACAGCAGGTACGTTTGAGAGAGAGTTGAAAACAGACGGTCCAAAGGATAGTCCACAGAGAACCCCCAAAAATATATACGGAGGCCATAGAATTAGCCTTATAAGCAATAGTACACAAAGGAAATGTACACTGAGTGCACAAAATATTAGGACAGACTGAGCAGGTGAATCCAGGTGAAAGCTATGATCCCTTATGATGTCACCTGTTAAATCCACTTCAATCAGTGTAGATGAAGGGGAGGAGACCAGCAGGAGACAGGTTAAAGAAGGATTTTTAAGCGTTGAGACATGTAATTGTGTATGTGTGCCATTCTGAGGGTGAATGGGCACGATAAAAGATTTATGCCTTTGAACGGGTATGTTTATAGGTGCCAGTGTGAGTGTGTCAAGAACTGCAACACTGTTCGGTTTTTCACTCTCAGGATTTCCCTGTGTGTATCAAGAATGGTCCACCACCCAAACGACATCCAGCCAACAGCAGGCCAGTGGTCGAAACCAGTTCATTGATAAAATAGGACAAAGGAGGCTGACACGAATTGTGCAGAGCAACAGACAGCCTACAGTTAGTCAACTGACTATTTAAGATACTCTTTGAAGAGGTTGGGTTTCAGGTGCTTTTGGAAGAGGCACAGGGATTTCTGTCATAGCTTCAGGTGGAATTTGGTTCCACCATTGGGGTGCCAGGACAGAGAAGAGCTTGGACTGGGTTGAACAGGAGCTGCCCTCCCATAGGGGTGGGAGGGCCAAGAGACCAGAGGTGGCTCAGGTTGGGGTGTAGGGTTTGAGCATTGCCTGAAGGTAGGGAGGGGCAGTTTATGTTGCCGCTCCATAGGTCTGAGCGGGCAGGCTTTCCCCAGGAAGAAGAATAACTCTGTCTTGTAAAGGTTGAAATTGAGGTGGTGGGTCAACATCCAAGCTGAGATACCTGCCAGGCACGCAGAGATGCGTGCCGCCATCTGGGTGTCAGAAGGGAAAAAAGAGAAAATGAGTTGCCAGTCATCTGCATAGCAATGATAGGAAAGACCATGTGAGGATATGACGGAGCCGAGTGACTTTCTGTACAGAGAGAAGAGTGTCTTGAACCGAGCCCTGGGGGACACCTGTAGTGAGAGTACGTGGTGCAGACACCGATCCTCTCCACGTCAGCTGGTAGGAGCGGCCTGTCAGGTAGGATGCAATACAAGAGTGTGCAGAGCCTGAGATGCCCAGCCCTGAGAGGGTGGAGAGGAGGATCTGATGGTTCAGTGTTGAAGGCAGTGGATAGATCTAGGAGGATGAGAACAGAGGAGAGAGTGTCAGCTTTGGCAGTGCAGAGAGCCTCCATGACACAGAGAAGAGCAGTCTCGGTTGAGTGACCTGTCTTGAAGCCTGGCTGGTTAGGGTCAAGAAGATCATTCTGAGAGAGAACCAGAGAGTTGATCAGAGACAGCATGCTCAAATGTTTTGGGAAAAAAGGGATACAGGTCTGTAGTTTCTGTTGTCAGATGAGTCGAGTATTGGTTTCTTGAGGAGGTGAGCAAATTGGGACATTTTGAAGTCAGAGGGGACGCAGCCAGTGGTCAGGGATGAGTTAATGAGGGGAAGTGAGGAATGGGAGAAGGTCTCTAGAAGGGAGGAGAGGATGGGGTCGAGAGGGCAGGTTGTTGGACAGTCAGTCTTCACTGTAGCAGGATTTCATCTGGAGAGAGAAGGGAGAAAGAGGTAAAGGCGTAGGGTAGTTCTGTTTGAGTGGGACCTGTCGACTCAATAGGCTGAGTGGATGAGGAGTGGATGCCAACCTTCTTTTCAAAGTGTTTGACAAAGTTGTCCACAGAGAGGGAGGAGGGAGTGGAGGATTAAGGTAGGACGAGAAGGTGGAAAAGCGTTTCCTAGAGGCAGAAGCTTAAAATTTAGATTGATAGAGAGTGTCTTTAGCATCAGATACAGAGGGAGTGGAGGGAGTGAAAGGATGATAGGTCCTCCAGAAGTTTAGTTTTCCTCCATTTGTGCTCAGCTGCCTACAGCCCTGCTCTGTAAGCTGGCAATGATTCACTCAGACACCGAGCAGGAGGGGACAGTGCGAGTCATAGAAAGGGTGGAGAGTAGGGTCGAAGAGGCAGAAACAGGAGACAGAAGGGAGAAGGATTTAGCAGAATGAAGAGATAGGATACAGGAGGAGAGAGTAGTGGGAGAGATCATCTTGGTAGGCACTGAGTGGCTAGGGTTGGAGGAAAGAGAGACAGAAAAGCAAACAAACAAAGTAGTGATCAGAGACCTGGAGAGGGGTGTTGCAGTGAGACTAGTAAAGATGAGGTCAAGTGTTGCCTGCCTTGTGAGTTGGAGGGGATTGGGAAAAGGGTGAGGTGAAAAGAGGCAAGGAGGAGAAATAAATTAATCGAAGGCAGACATCATGAGAGATGAAGTCGCTTTGAGCTTATCAAGGGTGTGGTAAGTATAATTGTAACTTGGGGACCATTATGTAAGTGGTTAAATAATTATAGCCAGTTATAATTGTAATGGCTTAGCAGATACAAATAGCAATTTTAAATAGCTGAAAGAAACATAATATAATATCTATTGTTTACAGGAAACTCATTCTACAAATATAGATGAGGTTGGGTGGAAAAAGGACTGGGGGGGGAGAAATATATTTTTGTCATGGGTTAAGAAACTCAGAAGGGGTGATTATATTAATGAATACACATTTTGATCTGATTGTGCAAACAAAATCGCAAGGAAGATGGATTATTTTAAATATTCTATTGGACCAAAAACAGATATGGTTAATTAACGTCTTATGGTATAGGGAACGCTTGCGTCCCACTTGGAAAAAAAACAGGGAAAATGCAGCGCGGCAAATTCAAATAATGATATAAAATCAAACATTCATTAAATCACACATGTAAGGTACTCAATTAAAGCTACACTTGTTGTGAATCCAGCCAACATGTCAGATTTTAAAAAGCTTTTCGGCAAAAGCATAAGGAGCTATTATCTGATGGTAGCACAATGCCAACAAAGAGGGTAGCATATTTCAACCCTGCAGGCGCTACACAAAACGCTGAAATAAAATATAAAACATGCATTACCTTTGACAAGCTTCTTTTGTTGGCACTCCAATATGTCCCATAAACATCACAATTGGTCCTTTTGTTCGATTAATTCCGTCCATATATATCCAAATGTCCATTTATTTGACGCATTTGATCGAGAAAAAAACAGCTGCCAAAAAACACAACGTCACTACAAAACATTTCAAAAGTTGCCTATAATTTAAACTTTGCCAAAATATTTCAAACTACTTTTGTAAGCAAACTTTAGGTATTTTTAAACATTAATAATCAATCAAATTGTAGATGGGGCTATCTGTGTTCAATACAGCAAGTAAACAAACCATGCTCCTTTTTACGTCTTGCGCAGCTCTCAATAGTGTAACGTTGTTCCAGGATGTCCTTCTTCTTCGTTGCACAAATGAATAACCTCAACCAAATTCCAAAGACTGGTGACATCCAGTGGAAGTGGTAGGAACTGAAAACAGGTTCCTTTGAAATATCCCTTGGCAAAGATAACTCAGGGAACAGTCAGAGGCAAAAAAAAATAAAAATCTGAAGTTAGTCCTCTGGGTTTTGCCTGCTACATAAGTTCTGTTATACTCACAGACATGATTCAAACAGTTTTAGAACCTTCAGTGTTTTCTATCCACATATACTAATAATATGCATATCTTATATTCCTGGCATGATAGGCAGGAAGTTGAAAATGGGCACGCTATTTATCCAAAAGTGAGAATGCTGCCCCCTATACCTTAAGAGGTATCCATATGGGCCAAATAATGATGATCCACACTTCTTTGAAAATATATATAATAATATATTTACCTCACAAGCATTGAAATAATCTATTTGTCACATGGAATGACGCTGGAGCGACGAACGGAGTCAAACATTTAATAATACGCAGGTACGGGGAGTCAAACATTTAATAAGGAACGAACATGGAAACGATACAGGAACAGCGTCAGCATACAAAAAAACAAAGACAAAAAACAATCAATGCAGAAGCGGAGAACAGAGCTGGCGAACTGACAAATATAGGGGAGGTAATAACAGGTGAGGAGTGAGTTCAGGTGAGTCCAATATCGCTGATACGCATGACGAGTTAAGGCAGGTGTGCGTAATGGATGATAGGAGTGCGTGATGCAGGGGGGGGGGGCAGACGTGACACAATGACACTATTATTATGGTGGGAGATTATAAAACAAGTACCTCAATGGATGGTAAAGGAAATCATGCCCACAAAGATAGTGGATACATTAGAACTAGTTAACCCTGACCACTGTTCCAAAAAAGTATTTAGGCCACCAATTGTGCAAGTTCTCCCACTTAAAAAGTCATCATCATAGAAAATAAGAATTTACATCTTAACCAACTGAAGAGGAACTTGCCTTTTCAGTTAAATAACCGAAGGTAAAAATAAAAAAAATAAAGTAGAACTAGTGGATATGTACTGACTTGCCTAGTTAAATAAGAAAATAAAAAAATTATTGACTTGTTTAATTACTCTCATACAAATGATAGAGTTTCAGGTACTCAACAAGAAGGTCTGATTTCATTACTACTAAAACAGGCTCCAGTGGGAAGTATAAAAATTCAGTCCATTTAAAAAACTGGAGGCCTCTAATGCTTCAATGTTGCGATGTGAAAATCCTGGCGAACTGCATAGCACATAGAATAAAAAAGGTTTTACCAGATATTGTTCATCCTGATCAGACAGGTTTTTAACATGGATGATATTTTGGAGATGATATACAACAATTACTTGAAACAATTGAACATTAAACACCGGAGATACCAGGCCTGGTATTCATAGCAGATTTTGAAAAGACGTTTGATAAAGTATGACTGGAATTATATAATTATGGTAAATTTATTTACTTTAATTTTGGTGAATCTCTTATACAATGGGTTAAAGTTATGTACAGCAACCCCAGATGTAAAATAGTAAATAATGGTTACTTCTCAGTATTAAGCGGAGTAAGAGGAGTAAAACAAGGCTGTCCATTGTCTCCAAAGCTATTTATTATGGCCATTGAAATGCTAGCTATTAAAATGAGATCCAACAAGAACATCAAGGTGTTAGAAATCCAGGGGATAAAAACAAGTGTCAATGTAAGCTGATGACTCTAGTTTTTTCTTAAGTCTGCAATCTGGATCCCTGCACAGTCACATTTGAAGATCTTGATCACTTTTCTAGCCTCTTGATTAAAACCGTATTATGACAAGTGTACCATATTGCATACTGGATCGTTTAAAAAATATACAGTGTTCACACGACCTTGTAGTTTACCAATAAAAGGGGTGGATGGTGAAGTTGACATACTTGGTATTCACATCCCAAAAAATATAAATTAACTTACCACAATTAATTTCAATATAAAGTAGAAGATTATGCAACCATGGAGAGGTAAATACATGTCTATTCATGGAAAGATTACATTGATTAACCTGTTACTCCTACCCCCTACTTTTTAGAACATTCTGTTAAAAATCGCGCAACATTTCAGCACCCTGCTACTCATGCCAGGAATATAGTATATGCATATGATTAGTATGTGTGGATAGAAAACACTCAGACGTTTATAAAACTGGTTAAATCACGGCTGTGACTATAACAACGTGCGTTTCATCGAAAAGCGCAGGAAAATCTGATCACTGAAAATGCGAAAATATATCCATGCGCCACTAGAACCCATTGTTGAATGTGAACCACATTAAATGGGGACCGAGGTTGCAATACCTACAGCTTCCACATGACGTCAACAGTCTTGTCATTTGCCTACGATTTGTTTCTTGGTCAAACGGGCACAAGGTAGCGCCTTTCTTCCGGTCTCCGACCGGATATTTTGGTTGAGATTTACCCAGACATTATTTCCAGATGTACAGCTATAGAATATACATCGCCTCGTGATCAATTTGATCGCTTATTAACGTTTACTAATACCTAAAGTTGCATTACAAAAGTATTTTGAAGTGTTTTGTGAAAGTTTATCGTCGACTTTTTTAATTTAAAAAAATGACGTTACGTTATAAAACGCTATTTTTTTCCTTGATCACAGTCTTCATAGATCGATATCTAGGCTATATATATGGACCGATTTAATCGAAAAAAAGACCCAATAGTGATGTTTATGGGACATCTAGGAGTGCCAACAAAGAAGATGGTCAAAGGTAATGAATGTTTTATATTTTATTTGTGCATTTTGTGTAGCGCCGACTATGCTAATTATTTTGTTTATGCCCCCTGCGGGTCTTTTGGGGTGTTACATGCTATCAGATAATAGCTTCTCATGCTTTCGCCGAAAAGCATTTTAAAAATCTGACTTGTTGCCTGGATTCACAACGAGTGTAGCTTTAATTCAGTACCCTGCATGTGTATTTTAATGAACGTTTGAGTTTTAACGAGTGCTATTAGCATTTAGCGTAGCGCATTTGCATTTCCAGATGTCTAGATGGGACGCCTGCGTGTCGGGTAGGAGCAAGTGGTTAACTATTTGATCATATCACAGTTTACTTACTTACTAATGGCACTGCCTACTGTTATGACTTCTATGAATGGTGAGTGGAGGAGTCAAGAGCAGAGAGCAGGTAATTCCGTACATGGATCTTTTATTCCAAGACAGCGGAGACACGGACATGCAAAACACAAAGGCGCATGAAACAACCCGTCCAAAATACACAGGACTAAAACAGTCCGGAAAAATAGAGATCACACTAATATACTAACACCAATAAACAGAGAACAAGCCCGCACAATACCCAGCGGGCCTAGTGCCCTTAAATAGCCTACAAGCAAAACTAACTCAAAACAGATGGAACCAATTAGACACAACTAACAGAAACAAAAGGAAAGGGAATCGATGGCAGCTAATAGGCTGGCGACGATGACCGCCAAGCGCCTCCCGAACAGGAAGAGGCACCATCTTCGGCGGGATTCGTGACACCTACTCCAGACTCATTTAAATCATATGAGCAAAATGTTTTTCATTTTATTTGGAATGCTAAGCCAGACAAAATTAAATGTGACTATTTATAATGAACATGGGTTTGGGGGGTCTAAAATTATGAAATATTAAAGCTTTAAATCTCTCACTAAAAGCTTCACTCGTACAAAAATTATACTTCATCTACTAAAGAACCATTTTGGGTTGAAGAAAGGCTCATCCTTTGTTCAAAAATGGCCTTTTTGCCTTCACACAGATTACAACTTCTCTTTTCCAACTAATTGATAATTAAATTTAAGTATTGCCCTTTCTTAAACACACCATACAAAGCTGGTTGCAATTTCAGTTTTATCCTCCAGAAAAGATAGAACAAATATTACAACAAATGTTATAGTTAAACTCAAAGATACTGATTGTTTAAAAAAAAACATTCTTTATGGGAATTATTTATTTTATTGATTTATATTTGTTAATGATATTACGAATAGAAACGGAGGAGTTACATACGCAGTTATGGAAAATATATTGGAATATCTGCTCAATACAAATTTACAACCAACTGATTGCAGCACTACCACAAAAACGAAGGAGGGAAGAGGAAAGAGAGAAGGTAGGGAACTTGTTTAAAAAGATACAAATTGGCTGAATGGAACTGGCATAAATAGAAAAATACACCAGTTTCATTTGAGGACAAAAATGTTGACAGCTGCACCATATAGGTTGCAAAATAAATGGAAAGAAATTTGCTGGCTCCACTGTGAGGGAACGAGAGAACAAACGATGGAGAGGACCTTAGTGTTTTCCAGGGTCAATATTTGGTCACGCTCTTCTTCCAAACCCAGTTGCTGTGGAGTGATCCATGTTCTCTGGAGGTGGTCTGGATCCAAACGTTTTTCAATTTAAATTATGTAAAATTCTTCCCACCAACAGAATGCTATATATTGGCATACAACAATCTCCGCTCTGTAGATTTTGATGAAAAGAGACAGTATCAATAGATAATTTATTCTAGCTTGTTTCTGGTCACAGGTTCAGGAATGGTAATTTTTTTTAAACAATCACAACATGCAAATGAACCTCATAAATAGCAGTGTTGGGCGATTTGGAAAGCCATAGTCAGTCAATAAATAATGTGATAATACTCGTAGGAAAGGTTTTCATCGTCAGCTCACAATCTGTGGATAATATATGATTAGAAAGGTCAATTCATTATGCAAAACATCACAACAAAATTGAAAAATATATAGCACATGGAAACTGAACGAGGGTGTTCTATGATGATAGGTGGGATGGGCTGAGAGAGGTGGGATTAAAGAGCTGAGGTCTATGGTGATAGGTGGGATGGGCTGAGAGTTGGGATTAAAGAGCTCATGTTTGGTAATGTATTATTGTTATGTGATTGCTTGTGGACAGATGTCTTTTATACTGATAACAAGTTCAAACAGGTGCCATTAATACAGGTAATGAGTGGAGGACAGAGGAGCCCCTTAAAGAAGAAGTAACATGTCTGTGAGAGCCAGAAATCTTGCTTGTTTGTAGGTGACCAAATACTTATTTTCCACCATAATTTGCAAATAAATTCATAAAAAATCCTACAATGTGATTTTCTGTATTTTTTTTCTCATTTTGTCTGTCATAGTTGAAGTGTACCTATGATGAAAATTACAGGCCTCTCTCATCTTTTTAAGTGTGAGAACTTGCACAATTGGTGGCTGACTTACTTTTTTGCCCCACTGTAAAAGTACCATGTATGTAAAATGTATGTACAGTGTATGCAGCAAAAAAAAGCTGTTAAAAACTAAAAGATATTTGTCCTCCGAAAAGGGGGTGTGGTGGAGGGGTGTTAAGCGCATTGATGAACTCTCCAAGGGCACCTGGTGTGCGATCGATGACAACATTGTTAAGCTTGAGTAAACAAGTGACCGTATGGAATTCAAATGAGCATATGGACAGGTGAGAGAGGTAGAATAGAGAATCTCCAGTTAACAGAAATGAGTAGCCCTGTGCCACCACGACAATCAGATGCTCTTGGACTATGAGAGAAAACATAGTCAGATGAAGAGAGCAGCTGGAGTAGTAGTCTTCTGTGATCCATGTGTCCTCCAGGGAAAACAAGTCAAGTGACTGAAGGGCAGCATAGACTGAAATGAACTCGGTGTTCTTGACCTCAGATCGGCAGTTCTAAACGCTTACAGGGATTTCACATGGGTTGTTTGCGCATGGTAAACTAAATTAGAATGGTTACAGCCAAGGAGTGGGGAGCATCTGTAAAGCCTACAGGGATATGAGCAAACAGGTATATAAAACACAAAGTTGCCAAAGCTACAAAAGAGCAAAATGAGATAATCATAAAATAACTAGGTAAGATAGTCAAGTGAGAGAGTGGTGTGGAGCCTTCCTATCTTTCCTTCCTCAAAGAACTCAGCGGAAACGTCTTTGTTTCGGCGATGGTCTTAGTTATGTCGATGGGACTGACATGACCGCCTCTTACAGCTACTGCTGAGAAACCAGGAGAGACTGAAGTACTAACACTAACTGCTAATTGCCTAGAAGAGGTGAAGAGAACACCCCCCTGTACTTATTGCTGATTGCCTAGGAGAGGAGAACTTGATCCTGGTTGATGTGTCAACAGTCATCTGCAAGTTATGAGCAGTCTGCAGTTCACACACCAAGTAGGCTACTGGGAAGACAGGCAGCACTTAAAGTAGATGGCCTTAGCTAGCAAAAAGACAGTACTCGGCAACAGATGAAGACAAAAATTATCCTTATCACTTCTGGAGATGTCAGGAGTCCTTTTCAGCTTACTGTAGTGGCCTGTCCAGCAGTCACCAGATCTCAATCCAATTGAGCATCTTTGGGATGAGATGGAACGAGCTATTCGGAGTAGAGATCCACTACCAGCCAACTTGACACAACTGTAGGAAGCATTGGCCAGGAGCGCTTTTGACACATTGTAGAGTCCATTCTCCGACGAATTGAGGCTGTTCTGAGGGCAAAGGGGGGTTTAACTCAATATTAGGAAGGTGTTCCTAATGTTTTTTTACACTCAGTGTATCATGTTAATCAATACAATATCATTTAAACAGGTCTTTGAGAATGATCACTACTTTGGATTTGAGAAAACTAGATTTTTGTACTAAGCTTTTTATGTTTTAAAAAAAAATGTTACAAACATTTCTGACACACACCTATTTATTATTGGTATTGGAAATAAATAACTGAATAAACCTATCTTTCGATGTTGTGTGGTGTCTAATGAGTTATTACATTTAATCAAAGATTCATATTGGAGATTTCCGCTAGACATTTCAATCCAAATACCTGGTATTAGAAATTGGAAATAAGAATTGTGAGATTAACACATTTTAACATTTTAATTGCCTGTATCGGACATGATCCATTCCATCTCATGATAAGGAAATAAACTAAAAGAAAACTTGAGTAAGAGTTAGTGGTGTAACTTTGCAAACTACCTTCAGGTTTCTGCTTTTTGACCAAAATATCATGATAGCTGTTTATCCTGAAATGTAATTGGACCATTTCCTGTAGCCAGAATAATTGAGAGCTTCCAGCAGACGTAAATACAGCTTTTGATAGTTGAGGATAATTATGATTTGAAGGCAATTGGAATGTTAAGGTTCTGTTGGGGAGGGGAAGCTTTTTGCTGGGCTACCAAGGTAGGACATGCGGCAGTCAGCAGCTGACACCTGTTTGAACATTGAACATTCCCTTTCATCAAATTCCATATAAAGATGATTCTACCAGATACAGCATGTTTGTTTTCTTTGTGTTTAAGCCATGTACAGAAGGTCTATTTCAACAAAAAAAAATCCATGCTCACTGAAACTTTTTAAATGAAACACAGCACTGGAGTGAGTACTCAACTTCTCCCTCAGTTTTGATGTGAGCTATGGTAAAAGGGTTGCTTTAATACAATAAAAGTTGTTTGCAAAGGAAGAGAACACAACAGCTGCTGTCGTTTCACCCTTTTAATCTCAGGAACACGACCTGGGCTTGTTTGCTGTTGGTTTGTTTTGTATGTTCAAAATGAGGCATCTATAGTAACTAAAAGCCAGAGGAGGAGAGGAAAATAAATAATCATTAGTGTTGATCTCCCTGGAGTGCTGGTGCAGACTGTTCATTCATAATGCATTGAGTTCTGTGGAGGGAGGTATTGTGGGTATTTGCGGAGAGTCCCATCATCCCATTATCTTACTGCTGGAATCACCTGTGGTATTTGGTATTTTATGTGGATCCCCATTAGCTGTTGCAAAAGCAGCAGCTACTCTTCCTGGGGTCCACATGAAACATAATACAGAACATCAATAGACAAGAACAGCTCTAGGACAGAACTACATTTAAAAAAAATAATGAAAAGGCATGTAATGATATTCGTCTGTAGTTTGAAACCTCAAACAATGCATATGTTAAGACAGCCACCTGAAAAATACGGTTCCCAATCCGAGACAACGAACTCCAATAAATCACTCAGGCAGAAGCCTAACTGACACGGTGTTGTATTCTCAATTCAACATTTGTCACACCCTGTTCATATAACAAAAACACAAGATACAATGACCAAGGCGTGACAGAATATGGGTGAGGACCAGAGCAATCGATCTCCGGCTCATAGATTAAGAGCATTTCGTAGATCACAGATTAACACTTTTAGGCACTACAAAATAAAGTAATCAATATAACGTTTACACATTACTCTCACAATTCGTACCCTTTGACAGATTTGAACTTTAACACAATTATATGAATGTTATCAATCTCTATCAACTAATACTGAATGCATCTTTTTAACCTTAGATGTTTTAAGATCCTCACATACTATGAATTTACTAATACTTTTTGATGTATAACAGGCTATGAATATTTCTTTTAACCTGTCACACTCTCCCCGACAAAATAAATGTTGTCCCAACATTACCAACATTGTCTTCTTCAACAGTCCGTATGCACTGGACCTAGAAAATCCTCATCTGTAAGGTAGTACTTGAGCAGAGGTCAATGGTCACAGTTCAAATATAACTAACAAGTTATATTCACAGTCCATATCTGTTGACCAGCTATATAACATAAGCAGTATTTTCTCATACTATTGATCAACAGTCCATCAATTTTATGGATAGTCTGCAAAATGTCTCTTTTGACAGTCTGTGAAATCAGACAGTAGTCCATGGTCAAACATGTCAACTCTGTAGCCTCATGTTTGCTGAAGCCCATACATGTAAGGTGGCTGAAAGTAACATTGCTGTAGTGATGGCAGCCATGGAACCAGTCCTGGTGCAGAGTAGACAGGGAACAACTGTGGCTGTGGCTGTGGCTGTATACTGTAGCAGGAAGGGATACCAAGCTGATCATAGGTGATACGTCTTGGAGGGTGTCTCTCTCTTTGTGGCAGCTGGTAGGCTGGTTCCTCAGGTTCAGCAGCATCAGTATATGAAGGAAAGGCACTTGGTGGATGATCATCAGGCAAATTTTCAGCAGGCAAGTTAATCTCCTCAGCAGGCAGGTCTTTAACTGTTGTTGTCTCCTCCAGCCGCTTTTCAACAAGCGGCTGTGCTGGTAGCGTATCAGGGACTGGCACTGCAACTGTCTGTTTCACTGTTGGGGGTCTGTGTTCCCACTCTCTCGCAGGTTCAGCATTCCTCTCCTCGGGTACTGTAGGAGATGTGGGAACCTGTAGCGGCTCATGATGAAGGTCATATTCATCCCCACTGTCTTCATCAGAATCTAGAGTCTGTGATGCAGGCTGGTGTCTCCTCGTTTTCTGACTTTTGTCCACTTTGGTCATTTCTGGTTGTGTCTCAAAGGTAAGTGGTCACAGGACATGAGCAGATTTCTGTGCAGGACCCTGGAGCGTCCCCTACCCTTTTCTGGTCTCAATTCATAAATCGGCAGGTCTGAACCCATTTGTCTCACCACTGTGTGAATTGTATCTTCCCAATAGTTACGGAGTTTTCCTGGTCCTCCTCTTGGTGTCAGGTTTTAATCAGAACTCGCTCGCCAGGCTGTAGCACTGAACTCCTAACTTTAGTGTCATAGTACTTCTTATTTCTTTCAGCGGCTTTCTGAGCATTTTCATTTGCAATGGCGTATGCTTCTTCCATCCCTCGTTTCCAGTTCTCCACGTATTCTCGCTGGTTACTGGAACCTGCCTCTGTGCACAATCCAATGAGCATATCAACTGGAATCCTGGGTGATCTCCCAAACAGAAGATAAAATGGTGAATAGCCAGTCACTTCGCAACGGGTGCAGTTATAGGCATAAACCAGTTTGTTCAGAGACTCCTTCCAATTTGACTTTTGTGTCTCAGTTAGTGTCTTTAACATTTGCAACAATGTTCTGTTCATGCGTTCCGCTTGACCGTTTCCCATCGGGTCCTGGACCCCACCATGCCACTGAGTTTCTTTAACTGATGGAACAACTGATTTTCAAATTCTCCCCCTTGGTCATGGTGGATGCGGGACGGGAACCCAAACTTCAGGGCAAAGTCATTGAAGATGAGATTTGCAGCAGTTTTACCTGACTTTGATGTGGTGGCGTAGGCTTGAGTGAAACGTGTAAAATGATCAACAATCACGAGGATGTACTCATATCCCCCTTTGCATCTGTCGAGATGAAGGAAGTCTATACATACCAGTTCAAATGGCTGTGTTGTCACAATGTTTGTCAGAGGAGCTCTTGTTGCATGGGCTGGCTTTTTCTGCTTGACACAGCTACAAGTTTTAGTCACATAGTGCTCGATGTCAGATTGCATATATGGCCAGAAGAAGCGGTCACGTACTAGTGATACAGTGCGTTCAGTACCTTGGTGTCCCATGTTATTGTGCAACTCTTCCATCACTTTACCTTTGTACTGCTCTGGTAGAACTAACTGCTTGTGGGCTGTAGTGATTCTGTACAAAATGCCATCACTGTCTATTGTCAATTTGTCCCATTCTCTGAATAGGCATTTTGTCTTTGGACTGAATTTCTTTTGCTCTTTAACTGGCGGTTTGGAACCAGACAGTTTGAAATTGAGCACAGGACGGATGACCGGATCAGATTCTTGTGCTTCTCTTATCCCATCTTTTGGGATCGAGCTGGTTGTTGCAGTGGTTTTCTCACCTTCAGCTGATACTGACATAGATGCAGCTGAAAATGACCAGGTACAACAGCCTCTTTCTGTACCTCAACTGCTTGTATCGTGGCGGCGATGGTGTCTGGTGGAAGCTCCTCAGAACATTCTCTCATCAGTGACTCTGCATCCTTGACAAAGCATCTGCATCACCGTTCTCTCTGCCTGGCCTGTACTTTATTGTAAAGTGGAAATCAGCCAAGTCTGCAACCCACCTGGAAGTGGTTGCGTTCAGTTTTGCAGTAGACAGAATGTAGCAGAGCGGGTTGTTATCGCTGTATACAGTGAAGGTCGGAGCATAGTACAAATAGTCATGGAACTTATCAGTGATTGCCCATTTTAGAGCTAGAAATTCTAGCTTGCCCGAGTGGTTCTAGTAGTTCTTCTCAGCTGCTGTTAAGGTTCGAGAGCCATAAGCAATGACCCTAAGCTTCCCATCTTGCTTTTGATAAAGAACTGCTCCCATGCCTTGGTGTGACGCATCAGTGTGTACAACAAATGGCTGAGTGAAATCAGGGAAACCTAAAACTTGTGGGTGAAGCAAACACTCAATCAGCTGTTCAAGTGCCTATTGATGCTGGTCAGTCCACAGGATTGGCTTGTTTGAGGGTACCACATGACTTACTTTCTTTGTTTTTGTTTTCCGTGGGTGGTCAGGTAATTTCTCTGAATCTGCTTTCAGGAGGTCATACAGGCAGCTGGCACTCCTAGAAAAGTATTTGATGTACTGTCTGTAGTAAGTGAGTAAACCAAGCATTTTTCTGAGCTGGCCCACAGTCTCTGGTCTGATTTCTTTCAAAGCTCTTACTGCTTCAAAATCGGCTGGGTCAACTCAGCTGCCCTCTGCAGACACTATTCTGCCCAAATAACGGACCTGGGGTTTAAAGAGATCACACTTACTTGGTTTGAGTTTAATGCCATACTCTCTGAGACGCTGCAAAACTTTTCGCACATCATTCACATTGCTGTTGAATGTTTTACTGAAACTAGCGTGTCGTCCAGATAAGGAATGCAGATGTTATCCCGGAGCCCTTCCAAACACTCCTCCATACACCGCTGAAAAGCTGCAGGAGCGTTCATGAGGCCAAATGGCATCCGTATCCACTCATAGAGTCCCCACGGTGTCACAAATGCTGTCACTGGTCTGCTTTCTTCAGAGATGAAACCCTGGTGATACGCTTTCCCCTGATCTAAGAGGAGAACCAGGAATTACCACCTAAACTGTCCATGATGTCTTGGACCCGAGGGATGGGCTGGCGGTCGGGATGTGTCTTTCTGTTCAGGTCTCTGTAATCTATACACAACCGGAGGGTCCCGTCCTTCTTACGAACACGAACGCACACGACAGGTGAAGAATATGAAGAGTTTGACTTCCTAACCCAGCCCTGGACTATGAGGTCATAAATGTAACCCTTCATCTCCTGATACAGTGGCCTGGGCACTGACATGTATGTGCGCTTTACTGGTTCTTTACTGAGTCCTTTAGAGAAATAGTCATTTACAATCGTTCAATGCAGCCAATGTCATTGTCTGATCTGGAGAAGGAGTGACACTCTTCTCTAAGCATTTGCCTAACAACCTCTCTCTGCTCTTCGGTTAGGTGAGTTAAATCTACTGGTGGATCCCACTGTTTAGTAGCAGTACATGGGGTTCGAACGCTGGTGTGATTCACTGTGGCTGAGGTGACAGTTTTTCAAAGACTTGGGCAGGTAACACAGTCATGATGGTTTGTACTGTACCGATTATTGTGCGTCCTAGCAGGGCAATGTCGTAGTCAGTGGGGTTAGAGACATCAAGCAGGATAACTGGAAAAACACCTTTCCTGACTCTGACTAGTGTGTCAAAGAACTCAAGGTCGTCTGGCCACTGCGGGTTCAGGTCTGGCTGGAAAAGCATTGTCATGTCATCTTTGAAAGGCTGGGAAGCTACACGGCACTCAATCTGAATGCGACTGTGTTTTGGTACAGCAACCTTCTCTTTCTTGGTTTTCACTGCGTATTCATCTGTCTGTTCTGCGCACAGCCTGTATAAAAGCTCTCACCTTGTTTCCTTTGAGGCTTGGGAAAGCTGTTTTTACTGTACTGTATCGTTTAGTCTTTTCGGTCATTGTCAGGATGTGCTCGATAACATTGAAACCTATGATGGGATGAGATAGGTGACAGCCTTTCATTACCAGCACTGGGATGATCAGTTCCTTTGTTTGGT